>NC_049214.1:31167444-31192444 GCF_013347855.1 Anguilla anguilla
AGATAAGGGGGAGGGTCTGACCCAGGGGACCGTCAGACGAGCTGCTCCAGCCTCCCACGGCAGACGGGGCGGGACGGGACGGGACGGGACGGGACGGGACGGGACGGGACGGGGTGGGATGGGGTGGGGGACGGGACGGGATCGGGACGGGACGGGGCGGGACGGGACGGGATGGGGATGGGGGGGGGGGGGGTGGGATGGGGTGGGGTGGGGGGGGGGGTGGAGAGCACACCAATGCGGTCTGCCTCGACTGACCCCCGACGGTGTAGGGTGTAGGGTCAGCGTTTCCGAAACAGTTCCAACGTTATCGCAAACGTTTAGAGAATGTTTCCCCGGGTGGCGTGAAGACCAAGAGAGGAGGACTGAGCCGTTAGCGATGTTATCGCAACCCCACCACAATGCTACGAGAACCTCGGCTGCAGAGGATGAGGTGGACGGGGGGGCAGGGGGGTGGATGGACTGGGGAAGGCCGGGTGGGGGGGGGGGGTTAAAGAAAGCTAGAGTAAAGGAGGGGAGAGAGAGGAGGTGAGGAAGGGAAGACTACCGACCTTCGAGGAGAGACGTGGGAAGGTGACCACATACGCAAGCCGGGCAGGCGAAGGAGGGACCTGGGGAGAGATAACAAGTGAGGATGGGAGGGAGAGGAGAAAGGGAAGGAAAGAGTTTGACCTTTGACCTTCACCGCCAACGGCAATGAAAAAGGGCCCTCTGCAGGTGGAGGGCTGCTCACGTGACGATGCACCTCTACATCTCCACCTGCCGAGCTCCCTTTCGGCCTGCTCCTGCGCAGCGCTGTGCGCATCTTCAGATTCGTTTGCATTTCTCCGTCCTCCGCCTGCGTGTGTACGTCCTGTCTTTTTGCCCTTGTCCCTCCGTATCGCCCCGTTTCTCTCCCTCCCTCCCTCCCTCCCTCCCTCACTGCTCCATCCATCTCTGCATCCGTTCTCTCGCTCTCACCTGCTCCGCCAAATTGAGCGTTAATTGAGAGCTAAGCGGCGCCGCTCAGTGACTTGTTACGAGGTTCGCTCGCGCGAAGCCGGGGGAATTCATCACAAGATTAACGGCAGCGTGGGGACCCCTTGGCACGCGGTAGGGCCCGGACGCAGGGGCCGAAGGCTCCGGAACATTCCAGCCTTTCTGGGATGATTGATTAAGGCTTGTTACTCTTTAAACAACATAACCCCCCAGCCCCCCCCCCCCCCCCCCTGCACCCTCGCACCCCCAGCTTCTGCCCGCTGATTTTTCACAGTCCTGAACCGTCGAAGATAAGAGTCTGAACATTACAGCACACAGGGAGGAAGTCTTCCGCGGTTTTGTCTCTCGCCTGGTTGTGCAGCAATTAGCGGGCACTCATTTGGGATTTCTTTCTGTGCCGCTGCACTTGGCGGTAAAACAGGCTGGGGGGGGAGGGGAGGGGAAGGGAGGGGGAACTCGCCATGCTGGGAGAATGCAGCAGGATACTCTCTTCTGATGTCCCCAGTAATTGGGGGACCGTTACCTCTAAGAGAGCAATGTCCTCACAACCCTGTAAAATCACACGCGAGTGTAGCGCTGAGACCAGCTCTGGCCAGAAAGAAAAAAAAAGTCAGAGAAAAAGCGTCCTTGTTGTCCCCATATTTCATATTCTGACTTTGCTTCTTTGTCGCTTTGTCCTTTCAAATAGTGGCGTTAACTGTGAATTTCTAATGTATTTGAAAACTTGGTGGCAGACATACACTGTGAGGGGAACAAACTGAGCACGCACATCATAACTTTCAAACTCTCTTTGAGCCAAGTTGGAAAAATAGCAAAAATGCTCCGCTGATGGGTTCTTGATGGGTTCCTAGTCCGCTCCGTAATTGTCTGAGAGCAGGTAAAGTAGAAGTGAAGAGGTGGAAGAGGAGGAAGAGGGATGTCTGAGTACCAGACCACTGAACCAGACCAATCTCAAGATACTCAGATGTAAAAACATCAGTTCGATAAAGAAAAAAAATGTAAAAAAATGTAATAAAAGAAAATAAAAGTTCAATCACAATGACATGACATTCAAGGCATCTCAGCTCATGATTGTGTTTGTTGTCCAGAGTAGGCAGACAAAGACAGACGGACGGACAGAATGACAGGCAGGCGGCGAGACAGGGTGAGTGGGAGAGAGATGAACACCAATCAGCTGACCTTTTTTATCACCATTAGTCGGGACACATTTTGCAGAGGGAAGCAAAGGTTTTAACTGCAAGTGTAAGAAAACTGGGGACAGACACATGCGCTCACACATACACACAAACACACTCTCTTTCTCCTTTCTCTGTCTCTAATTTCTCTTT
Source organism: Anguilla anguilla (assembly GCF_013347855.1). NCBI lineage: Eukaryota > Metazoa > Chordata > Actinopteri > Anguilliformes > Anguillidae > Anguilla > Anguilla anguilla. The sequence goes on from NC_049214.1 coordinate 31,169,748, forward strand.
CTCTTTCTCTCCCCTTTTTCCCTCTCCCTCCTTTCACATTTTCTCTCCGTCTCGTTCTCTCTCTCTCTCACACACACACACACTCACACCATGCACACACACACATACAAACACACAACCATATACACACATACATACACCCATATGCACACACACACACACACACACATACAAACACACAACCATACGCACACATACACACATACATACACCCATATGCACACATACACACACACATACCCATATGTGTGCACACACACACACACACCAATGCCCACTCACGCACACAAACACACCCATACCCGCTTTCATACACAAATACACACACACACACACACACACACATTCATACCCATTCACACACACACACATACCCGTTCACACACATGCACACACATGCACACGCATACACACACACATATGCCCAGTCACGCACAGAAACACACCATACCTGCTCTCTCTCTCTCTCACACACACACACACACACACACACCCATCTCCCAGAGGGCCGCAGTCCCGATGACACGTTCGTTCTCTTTGACTCGGCATGACAGTGCTCCTTGTGACTCCTCCACCTCTCCAGGTTCACCATCTGAACGGTCGCAACGACGGAGAGCTCCATGGCAACACGAGGAGTGCAACATCTACGTCAAACAGGCCAGCGGGCCAATCAGCAGAGCCGAACGGACCTCGGCCCTCTCTCCCTCTATCCATCCACTGTGAATCCTAGTTCTGGTGGCCACCTGGGACAAGGCAGGTGGCTGTTGGGTAAGCCAGCTATAACCTTGCTGTCCACGGGCTGGGGCTGAGCCAGCTATAACCTTGCTGTCCACGGGCCAGGGCTGAGCCAGCTATAACCTTGCTGTCCACAGGCCGGGGTTGACTTGCTGCGGCTAGCTACTTTACTGCAGCAGCGTGAATTCATGTGACTTGAGACTGTTTATTCTGAATTTCACAGAAAGGAAGTGAAAATTGTGTTCTTTTAGTCTTGAAAGAATACGGAATAACGTATCCGCCCATTAGTGCATTACTGCGAAACGGACGAGAGCGTATTTGGCAGGACACACCTGCCCTGCCTCGTGGCTTCTTTCACAACTAAACCGCAGCAGATTAATAACTGAATCGGCGTATTTTGTCTGAGGCTTACTCAAGTCATCTGATACCAAAAACGGCCCCGGGCTTGGTGGCTGTTTTGCGCGTATGACAAACCAGGTGAGTTCTCTGCCTTTTCTGGTCTTCTGGCCTTTGGGTGGGATCCATTCTGAGGTCCTGGCTCACTGCAGGAGAACTCTGTAAAAAATGTGTGGCGTGTTGACCTAGTCCAATTTCCACAAGACTGGCTCTGCATGTACCAGTCTAATCATTCCTCCCTTCACCTGATAGGCTATTTGTTTCCTACCTACAATTCGGCAGATCACCAATGCAAGAGATAACCGATTCCTCAGAGTGGAAGGCTAGCTTAATGCAAAGAGTTTCTCCAGGTTCTGCAGTTACCACAGCAAGAACAGAACAGTTCTAGTTTATTTCGTGGCACAGTATGTAATGACAAAAAAAGGCTGAAGCAAGCCCTTCACTTCCAACTGAAAGAGTTCTCTCTGAATCTAATCCTCTGTGTTTGACCACATTCCCACATCCCCACGGTGTCCAATCTCAGTTAATAGCCCCCTCTGCCTTGGCGTGGTGCCACCCCGGATGAGACCCCCCCCCCCACGCTGTGTAAACACCCCCCCCCCACAACCTCTCACGGTGAAGCAAACACTCCCAGTCCTCACCCCTATGCCGTCTGTTTGTTTGCTTCCTCCTCCCTCCCTCCCTCCCTCTCTCTCTCTCTCTCTCACTCTCCCTTATTCCCTTGTTCAAACATGTCAGAAACCCAACACCACTCGCCCCCCCCGCCACTTGCCCCGCTACTTTAGCCAACACGTTTGACTGCCTGGCAAAGAGGAAGCAGGAATTACGGCCCCAGTCAATCACAGTGCCGATGTTAGCATGGCTAATAAAGCGCCGCGGGGATAGCGCAGAGACATAAGGGATGTAACTGACCATCTGCGTATTAAAATCGCCCGCGCCTCACGCCCCAAATTACCAGAATGTTCTCCGAAGTCGAAATCGAATACTGACGCAATCTTACGGCTTCTCTTCGTGAATAGAAAGACAGCGACGTCAGAGATGAGGTGAGAAGTGCACACACTCAGGACAGGTCCGTTCCCCGGGGGGGGGGGGGGGGGTCCCGTGGGATTGAGCCTGTGGTTGTGGCCTTCGCTGTCAGGCAGCTTCTCTGCTAACCCCCCCAGGGACAACAGCACAGTTCAGGTGGATGTGGGGCGGGGGGGGGGGGGGGGAGCTTTGGGGGTTTGTGTTGAGGACACCGGGAACAACTCATATTGTGCTGAACACAGACAAAAAAGTTTTTGTCGGTTTAGCATTTTTCTCTTTTAAAAAGACAGCGCCCTCGTACGCCGGCCGGCCAGTGAAGCCTTGTGTTCGTGTGCTTTATCAGGGGCCGAGCTCAATTCAATTTCACATTCAGCCAGTTCAGGAAATTTATCTAATTTAAATAATGAAGTTGAAAACTGCCAAAAAAAAATAATAATGATACAATGCTTCGTGAAGATTTCCCAATTAAGTACATTTTCAGTTCAAATCCAATTGATTTCCTGAATTGATTACGCTGAGGTGGAATTGACCCAGACGCTGATGCGTGACGGAGTGAAGGTCGTTAGACAGGATGTGCCCGCTTATCTGCTCATATCTCCGAAAAACCGCTGCGTCTCACTGACAGCAGCTCTGGGCTGGACGTGGGAAAGGGTAGAGATGCTGAGAGAAGCTGGACGAGGCGTTCTCTCTCTCGAGCGCCGTTTTCACCGCCGTCATCACGGGACGTCCTGTTCCGTTTTGGCGTGGACCCCCCCGCAGGCGGGCGGAGGGCACGTTGAGTGCCGGGCCGGGGCGGACGGGAGGGAGAATGAAAGTGAAACGGCCTCTCCAGACAGAGAGGCCGTTGGGAGTTGAGGCGCGAGATTCTGTTTGTTCATCTCGACCAAGGCTGAGCTTGCAGACAAGGGCAGACTGGTGGATGGGGGGGGTTGGGGGGGGGCATGGAGGGGAACGTGCTGCTGCATCCCAATCGGTGCTCCCCGGGACCCCAGAGAGGAACCCGGGAGGATTCTTGCATTAGCAGGGAGCAGAAAGCGCTCTGGGTTCAGATTTAGGGGAGGAGGGGGTGGGCGTGAGACGTGGGCTCAGTGTTGCTAGGCAGGCCCGGGTTTGGAGATGGAGCATTTGTGCCCGCCTCAGAGTTCCTTGTGGGGCAGGGGGAAGGGGGGGGGGGGGTGGGGGGGTGGGGGCGGAGGTGCAACCAATGTATGCAAAAAAATTTGATGGGAAAAATAACAAAAACCTTCCAGCATCATCGTCTGTTTCCTCAACACACTCGATTTCTGAGCAGCAGTTTTCAAACTTTCCCAGCCCTCGTCTCTGAGTCCCTGGGGACAGCACACAACACACAGACTTCCTTCCAAAGTATCTCTCTCTCTCTCCCCCACTCTCTCTTTCTCTCGCTCCCTCTCTCTCCGTCTCCCACTCTCTCTCTTTCTCTCGCTCTCTCCCCCCCCCCCCCTCTCCCTCTCGCCCCCTCCCTCTCCTCCCCTCTGCCGGTTTGTGCGCAGTGAAGGGTGGGGAGCGTAATCTGAAAATTGTTGTTTTTCCATCTGGTCTCCGACGGCCTTCGCCCACAGACACCGCTGCTCCCACCGGCTCCCAGCCTCGCGCTCAGTTAATTGAAATTTTGCAAATCAAAAGACAAATTAATACTGGATAACAATTTGCAGCTGGTGTGTGTGTGTGAGTGTGTGTGTGTATGTGTGTGTGTGTGAGTGCGTGTTCATATGTGAGTGTGTGTGGGTGTATGTGTGTGTATGTGTGTGCGTGTTCGTATGTGAGTGTGTGTGTGTGTGTGTTCGTATGTGAGTGTGTGTGTGTGTGTGTGAGCGCGTGTTCGTATGCGAGTGTGTGGGTTTGTGTGTGAGAGTGTGTGTGTGTGTTGGTGTGCGTGTTCGTATGTGAGTGTGTGTGTGTGTGTGTGTGTGTATGTGAGTGTGTGGGTGTATGTGAGTGTGTGGGTGTGTGTGTGTGTGTGAATATGTGTGTGTATGTGTATGTGTGTGTGTGAGTGTGTGTGTGGGTGTGTGTGTCCATCCTCAGCGGAAGCCTAGCCTCAGGCAGAGCAGCGCGGCGTCACGTTTAGATTGAGACGGAGCCGCATCTCTGCGCGGAGCCGTTACAGTTTCAGCGCGGAGTCGTTACAGTTTCAGCACGGAGCCGTTACAGTTTCAGCACGGAGCCGTTACAGTTTCAGCGCGGAGCCGTTACAGTTTCAGCGCGGAGCCGTTACAGTTTCAGCGCGGAGCCGTTACAGTTTCAGCGCGGAGCCGTTACAGTTTCAGCGCGGAGCCGTTACAGTTTCAGCACGGAGCCGTTACAGTTTCAGCGCGGAGCCGTTACAGTTTCAGCGCGGAGCCGTTACAGTTTCAGCGCGGAGCCGTTACAGTTTCAGCGCGGAGCCGTTACAGTTTCAGCGCGGAGCCGTTACAGTTTCAGCGCGGAGCGCATCGATCCAGTAACGACGGGCCTGACCGATGATTAATCGCCACGCAAACCCTAACTAACGAGCGAGTCGTTCCCCTGATTCATGCGCGTTTCTCCAGCACCACAACAGCCGCGCATAAACACTGTCCTCCGCCAGCGAACGCAAACGCGCGATAATCCCGCGGCCTGGAACGATGACGAGCGCGGTTTAGAGCGGGGCCAGGTGCGCTCAGACGCGTGATTAAGGAAGCGCTCGTCCGGGGACCTGACTTTGACTCTGTTTGCTATAAATAGGGACAATGGTGAGGGCCCTGGAAACCTGAGAAGTGCGATCTAATTAAAACCCCTCGCCACCCCCCCCCCGACGGCGCCGTTTCATTAATATGCTAATGGCGGCCGGGCTATCTGGCATTCAGGACCGCGCGGCTGAGTCGCGGTGTCGCTTCTGACGGAGGCGGGAGAGGTCAGGGGGTCTAATTGGATCTGGGGCGTCGTCCTTTTATCCAGAGTAATTACAAACCTTCCACTGCGCACCGGATCACAGCGATATCCCCCGTCCTCCCCGGCGGGGGGGGGGGGGGGGGGGGGGACCCCCACACACGCAGCCTCACCCCAACCCCAGCAGGTCTCCTGGGTCCTGTTCTTCCCTGGATCCACCCCTCTTCAATATTCACAGGCCATTCGCTTGTAGAGTTAAAGTCTGCTTGATAACCCCCCCGCTCCCCCCAATGACTAATCCCACCCCACTCCCCCAACAACTAACCCCATCCCCACTACCCCAACAAAAAAACCCCACCTCCATTCCCACAACAACTAACCCCACCCTCACACACACTCCCCCAACAACTAGTCCCACCCTGACTCCTCCAACAACTAACCCCACCCCCACTCCCACTCCTCCAACAATAAACCTCACCACTACCGCCTCTCCCTGAACAACTAACCCCACCCCCACTCCCCCCCTAACAAGTAACCCCGCTCCCCCAAACTCTCTCTCTCTCTCTCTCTCTCGTGGAGATGAGAGAAGCGGTTGGCTCAGCATTAGCGTGACTTACCTCATTTATCCAACCCTTTTTCCCCCCACCAGCAGGGGCAAGCAGGTTGCCATCCACACGCTTTCCCATGCAGAGCTTTTAAATTACGCGATCATTAGCGACGCGTAATTACAGGATTATCGACGGTTTCGCTCGTTAATCTAATTCAAGGTTAGTGTGCGCGAGCCCTGTGCTAATCCAGGGCTGATCATTCTGACAGCGACTCATTTCCAGATTGGCAGTCTGTTTCCTGGCACATCTAAATTTAGGTGCACGCTATTGATGTAGTCATTTGTGTAATTCTTATTTACAATAATAATTCAGGTTGATGCATTTAAATCGTCGCTAATTAGTTGTGCCTGATCTCGTTTTGTAGACTCAAAAGGTTAGAGATCCAGTTTCAGTCCCTTATTAGCCAGGTTTCAGAGCCGCTTATGAAAGCGAATCATTCCCGACCCCTGTGTTTGTTTACTTTACTTTTTCATTTATATTTTTCTCTCCATTTTATTTATTTATTTATTTTGTTCCCGTTGTTATTATGCAGCTCTGTGATTCTTAGTGGGTTATCTGAAGGTCCGGAGAGTCTGTCTGAGCACAGAGCAGCGAAGCCAACCCTATAAACAATAAACAAACACACAAACGCCGAGGCGTCCGCCAGAGCTTCCATCCAAAAAATAAATAAATAAAAATAACTCTGAGCCTGGCGAGTGAAAATTAATTTATCGTGCAATTAATTCCTCCCTGGCAGGCTTGACTATTGCATTATTAAAACAAACTTCAAACATCGGCAAAAATGAGTAACAACCTCAATATCGCGTTTTGCTGCGGATGGAGCCTGACGGAGCCGAAACGGAGAGAGACGTGCGAGGCGTGGTAAATTACACCGCTACGCGCGCGGCGGCGGGCGCGGCGTCAGGGGAATTAACAGCGCGTTCCGCTCATACGCAGAACGGCGGCAGTGTAGCGTAATGGGTATGGAGTTGGTCTTGTAACCTGAAGGTCGCAGGTTCGAGTCCCCACTAGGATGCTGCCGTTGCACCCTTGAGCAGGGTGCCTGCATTGCTTCAGTATCCAGCTGTATAAATGGATGCAAAGTAAATGCTATGTTAAAAAATGTTGTTGCTCTGGATAAGTGCCTGCAATATGCAGATGGCCCATCCTGATTTCTGCCCATTTCAGGCAGAATCTGGGACTTCAACATAACAGGTACTTTTTTTTTTAACACCCCTGATGGCGTGGGAATTCCTTTTTTGAAGCTCCCGCTAAGTTAAGCAGTACCTCTGCTTCACCACACAGAAGATGCTCTGAGGAGATCTTGTCCATTGTATTCATAATTCAGTTGCAAAATGTATCTTTGGTCCGCACTTCTCCTCTGAGATGAATGAATATTGTGTCCTAAATTCGTTATGTGTGGGAGTTTCTGATTCACACTCGACGATATCAGACTGGCAGTCGGTGACGTTTAACCGAGAACTGCGATGAACACGGGCTTGCCTTCCACCGCGCTACCTCGGCTAGCACAAACAACGTCTCACATGCCGAACAGCCCTCGCTGCTGGGGTTACGTGCTGGTGATCTTAACCTAACCCACTGCAGCTGATCTGTGCTCCTCTCCTACCTTAATGTTGGGACGTAACAGTTGGCGATGGTCAGTTTGTTCAGGTTTTCAGGGGCAAAGTTTCTAAACGATGAGGTAGAATTAACAAGAGGCGAAACTGTTGTGTTCTGGCTGCGGTGGTCCTTGATGGCAAACTTCTTCTTCACCAACCGGCTCCCAGCTGATTGACAGACACCACTATCACCTGTTTCACCCCCATAAGGCTCATGGGAAGGAAAAAAAACCAGCAGCCACACTCAATTCACACACATCTCATTAAGCATCACCACACCAGTTCATAGTATCCCATTAAAGGTGTTATCCCATATAAATAAATAAAAAATAAAGGAAAATAACTAATAAAGCAAAACTAAGAGGGAAGTGCAACTTTGTCTATCTAGTTCGTCAAGCGTCAACAGACGCTGTCATAACAACTGTGCTGATCCAAGATCAATTTTGCATAATGGATAAGGTTAGGATGTGTACTGGGGAAAAACCTAGATCAGTTCATCTACTCGCTTAAACGCTGAACGAAGGGGAGTGCAGACCTTGATCTCCTTTTGTTTTTAAACATCTTTCATCTTTTTTTTTTTTTTTTTTTTTTCCAAAATCAGCACGGCAACTTTTCAAAGCTTCCTGGACCAGCCGCGGGTACGTGCGCAGGGCGCTAAAAGCGTGTTTACGAAACCTTTACCGTCACGGGAAAAAAGAGCCAGTCGGGATGGCGCCCCCCACCCCCACCCCCCCGCGCTTCGCGGCTTTAACATGCACCTGGCCTCCGCTCGGAGACGGTGTCCGCGGTAACGGCGGCGGCGACGCGGCGCTCAGACGGGCGCGGCGCTTTGATGTTGGGCTTGGCGAGCAGGCGGGCCCCGTGGCGCTCAGGGGCCGGGGCGCGCCGCTGAGAGAGCAGCGGGGCCGCAGGTCTCGTCTCCCTGGGAAACCGGCTCTTTGAAGTTAACCCCCCTGCTGGGGAGGGAGGGGAGGGGAGGGGGTGGGGGTCACAGGTCTTAGTGCTGTGCACTGATGTTGCGTCTCTATCAAAATCAAAGGCCTGGGATAAATCCACCCCCCCCCCCCCACCCCAACCCTCACCCTTACCCCTGTGTGGGGGGGGGGGGGGTGCTCTGGCACAGGCTCTGAGAGAGCAGTAGTCTGCCACGGTCCGAGCATGGCAGGCACGACATTAACGCCAGCAACGGCGGTAACGACAGTAACGACGGTAACGGTAGGAACAGCGGTAACCGCGGTTACGGCGGAACACTTCCTCAGTGCTAGCGGGGTGAAGAACGCACCACAGCGCAGATATGAACCATTTTAGCACGACGGTTATATCACTTTAACTCTATAATTCTCTACACTAGCCATAGGAAACACATTCATGCTTATGACAACGGGTACCGTGCATTAAGCAGTGCTTATTAAGGCATTATGAACGCTGCACATGTTTCTCTACGCTAGCGCTGGGCAACATATGCATGCTTATAACAATGGTCATCATGCATTAAGTAGTTAAGGCATTAAGGCATTATACACATTGCTTTGAAGACGCACTTCAGGTAGTGTACCGGATTTTAATAATATGGATGAAATATGAACTGTAATGCGAAACGGTGCGTATATTTTTGAGCCATTTCTCTTTCTTCCTTCCTGAAGTGGCCTGAATGGGGAGAGCACAGCAAGGGTCTGAGTACAGAGATGCGCATGACCTGCAGTTCCCAGAGAGAAAACTGCAAGTGGACCTTATTTTTGAGAAAAGGCCTCACAATGAACTTTCTGAGCCCCGTGTGTGTGTGTGTGTGTGTGTGTGTGTGTGTGTGTGTGTGTGTGTGGGTTTGGGTGGGTTTGGGTGTATGTGGGTGTGGGAGTGCGAGTGTGTGTGTGTGGGCATGTACTGTATGCAGGAGTGTGTATACGGGTATCTACCCTATGTGTGTGTGTGTGTGTGTGTGTGTGTGCATTTATACAGACAGGTTAATGCGTGTGTATATCTGTGCCTATCCCAGAGTTTGAAGTTACTTCAGAAATTCATTCTCAAAGAAAACAATTAGATTCTTGAATAACTTTCAATGACTTTCATCAACTGCATTTCAAATATATATCAATTTACTTTCAGAGGTGATAAGCTGGTTTCAAATTTCGTATATTTTTCACTCTGTAGCTTTCGCTCAGATTTAATTAAATCGCTTCTCACTCTCAGGTTATTTCTATGAAAATCTGACCGGCTTTTTTTTTCCACTCTGGCGAAGAAATATATATATATTCTCGGCCCAAGACTTCACAGATGGTTTCCGAAATATTTATATAAATGTAATTCAGAAATGAAATACTTATTTGAAGGCTAAGTAATGTATGTTAAGTGCATTATAAGACAATGCGCCCGTTTTTCCTGTTTTAAATCATAGTTGAAAACATGGCTGAAAAACAGTCACGTGACCACTGAGTCACCACCGCTTGAGCAAAGCGTCCTCTCATAATAACGCAGGGGTGTGCTCGCATGCGTTTCAGCCAGGACGCCGCCTCTCTACCGACCTAACGGGCCAGCGCGGGAGGAGCGAGAAACAGAGACCGTCCCGCGGACATCCGCCAAAGTTCACAACAGAGAGAAGGCGGTCAGTATGGGACAGTGCCCATAGACAAAGAACATACCCAATCTCTTCAGAGACAATACCCCAAAGGAGACACTGGGGCGCTCGTATAAAGCACGTCTGTTTAAAGAAGCGGCCATTTCGAGCCAACAGGTAGACAGAGGGACAGAGGGGGAGGCGCGTCAGCCTGGCGTGTGCATAACAATAATGAAAATAAAATTTTAAAATAAAATAAAATAAAAACCCATACACATATATATACCTTTACACATACATACGTCCATAGGCTATACACACAGATATAATTACATTTGCATATATACTACCATGCTGGTTCACCCGGCACGAGAACCCTCATCGCCCAGTCCTTGCGTTAAAACCGAGACTCGTGCGTTTCCTGTGTTTGTCTCTTTAGTAAGGACCCTGGAGGGAAGAATGGGTTTTAATCGCACGGTTCAGAAGCCAGGTTACTGACTCCCCTGTCATCCGTCCACCTGCTTTGCTTTCTCAGCACATACCTGTGTTCTGAAAGCGCATACGTGTTCCTGAGCTGGCCCAATATTACCCCGAACGCTGGTGATCACGTTTTCTCAAAGCGCATGCCCGTAAGTGTGCGTGCGTGTGCCCGTAAGTGTGCGTGCGTGTGCCAACACGTATGCATGCATGCGAGCCTGCATTTGAGCCCGTGTATATATGCGGGCATGCTTCTGTGTGTGTGTGTGTGCATGTATATGCAGGTGTATGCTTGTGTGTATGTATGTGTGTGTGTGTGTGTGTGTATGCGTAAGCACACACAGGCATTTCCTCACAAGCACAAGGTGAACCTGGGACCCAGAAATCCTCTATTTAAATTATTTTGTGTATTTGTGCTTTTAGTCGTGCAATCAATTACACCACCCACCCTGAACATTGCGTATTGATTCGATTCTAAATTATTGGGCTATCATTAAACTACACAGGAAGAAAGTGGGCTGGAGCGGCACAGGCTCCACCCACCATCCCCCCCACCCCACACACACACACACACACACACACACACACACACCACCTGGACTCCTCACAAGTCTCAGTCTCTGCCTCTCAGTCACAGTCCCGTCTCCTTTCCTCTCGGTCCTTAATTACATTTCCGCCACGCTTTCCAAACTCCCAGCAAGCGTCTCCGCCTCCTTATGGGCGTGTGGTGCCCCACCGCGCTGGGCTGGGCTGGGCTGGGTGCTGGAGACAGGGGAGAGAGAGAGAGAGAGGGAGAGAGCGATGGAGAGAGAGGGAGGGAGGGAGAGAGAGGGAGAGAGCGAGAGAGCGAGAGAGAGAGGGAGAGACAGAGAGGGAGAGAAGGAGGGATGGAGAGAGAGGGAGAGAGGGAGAGAGAGAGAGAGAGGGAGACAGAGAGGGAGAGGGAAAGGGAGAATGAGAGAGAGGGAAAGGGAGGGAACGAGGGGGAGGGAGGGAGGGAGGGAGAGAGATGGAGAGGGGGAGACAGAGAGAGAGAGAGACAGACAGAGAGAGAGAGAGAGTGTGTGAGTGTGTATGTCTTCCTTCGTTTATCTGAATGTTTACACAGGGGAATTGTCAAAGGCTGTGCTCACGTTTGATTGGTTATTTACACAGGAGATGATCCTCATTGCACACCCTGACAGATCAGATCAAACAATGTTTGAGATATGCTAACGATACGGTCAAAGGTGTGTGTGTGTGCGTGCGTGCGTGCATGTGTATGCGTGCGTCTGGGTATGCGTGTGTATACAGTAAATATTTTCAGTGTAATAATGAAAATCCATAAGACAGAATCACTCCTGTACAAACACCATTTACATAAATGCATGTATCAATAAATCACCCCATTTCTTTTTATAAGCTGTCAAAACATTAAATATTCAGAGTGATTCATCAATGCCAGGTAATCATTTGTTTTTCCTTTTACTTTCAGCGTAATAAATGAGCTAAAAAAGGCATTTTTGTTTGAAATCAGTCTATATTGCTTAGCCAACCCAATATTCGGGGCCTCATACAAAATGTTTAGGAAAACAAGATTCTGTTTGTGTTCTCCAGGCCAGCTAAAACATATTCTTTTTTAAAAGTCTTTTTGACAAAAAAAACATCACCTCCTGATATTATACTTAACGACAGGGAAAAGTCACTGTGTGTTTCAAAACATCCTCCATCCCTCAGAAGGAATCACAGGATGATGAAGAACAGGCTGACATCACCCTAAATGAGAAACAGACAGAAGACGAATCTGGCCTGGCGGGGTCTTTGATCACATTATGAAGCAAGACGGGACTGTCCTCCCCGCCGGACAGGTTTATCACAGAGTAACGCTGTGTCCGCCACCAAACTACCCGAAATTTACAGCGTGTTCCAAAATTCCAGCATATATAAGCGTATATTCAGAATAAGGATGGAAATGCAGCAAATTATCTTTCAGTCTTAACAATTGAGGTAAAACTAAAATGTGCTAATTTGGCATTTCAACTGAGTGGCCTGAATGCCACCATTTAGCCAAAGTTCAAATGCAGCTTCATATTGCGGTTCAGGCATTAGATGTGCTCATTTCGAGAAAAGAAAAAAAGCAGTGTAAGACCGTTTCTATATACAGCACATTGCTATAACTACAGTATTTCTGTCAGTGATTTTTGAAACAACCACAGATTTGTTCACTCACTGATATTACACCGATACAACATGCCTGAAATATTAAATATTTAACAAAACGTTGAATTGCAGTAGAATTAGAAAAAGGTATTTTTCAAAGTGGACTACTGTTTAACCTCCTGAAATCTGGCTTTAAAAAGTTTAAGTTAAGTTACATTTTTTTGACCTAATACCAGTGTCTTAGATGGCAGAAAACGTCGCATGGCTCTTGAGATGAAGACCAGAGACTCGTGTTGAAAAAGCCGACGGGACAGAAATGAGCCGGGCCTTAGGAGGACGGTGTAAAGCTCCACGCAGGCGTGAGGGTCTGCAGCCTCTGACTGGGAGACCTGCTTTAATCATGTTTTATTTCCAGGCTCACGCACAGCGACGCCGTCCCTTTCAGAGCCCCGCCGAAGGATTACAGGCCGCACTCCCGGGGCCCAGGGAGATGTCCCCAAAACCGCGAGGCCGCTGAGCTGGACGGAGCGTGCCCGGTAGCAGGCGGGGCGGGTCATCCAAGGGGGGGGGGGGGGGGGGGGGGGGCGTCTTCCGCCAGAGAGCCGAAAAAGACAAAATCTTTTAAGAATCAAAAGAAAGCTTCTGACCGGCGGGGGAGGGGGGGCCGGAGAGTGACGACGCCGATGGCGGTGTTCGGACTCGCGCCGCGGCACTTTCCGTCGCCCGCGAACATCCCCCCCCCCCCCCACCCACACCCCCACCCCCACCCTCGGGACAGTTCTTTTTGTCGGCGAGCGAAAAGGGGGCGTCATCACGAGCCTCGCGGCGCGGTTAGCCACGGGGACGGTACGCTAGCGCGAGCTCCGGAGCTCGCACCGCGGCACGAGCCGGCACTTACTCAGGCCGTGGGCTCAGGCGCGTGCGCGTCTCCGGGCGCTGCGTCTGAAAGATGAATGAGGCCTACAACGCCGGATTAAAAATGTATTCTGGGCTCGGCATCCTGGGGCACGGGCGCTGATGCCAAGCTGCCCCCCCCCCCCCTCGGGACCTGGGCAGGGAGGAGATTTTAATAACCCCCCCCCCCATCCCCACCCATCAGCACTGCACCCTCGTGCTCCACAGCGTCTGTAACAGTGGCAAATGTAGTCGGCCGCTGAAGTTCATGACAGATGCAGATGTACCAACTTAACAACTCTAGAGATGCGTATACACACACACATACACACACACAGATCTCAGGTTAGCGTGGCTTCCCTTTGTTCCACTTCTCTTCCCTCCATCTCTACTCTTCCTCCTCTCTCCCTTCCCCTTACCCTTCCCCCCCAATACCCCCCCACCGCCCCTCTGACTCACCTCGTTCCATGTCACCCACTACCGACCAGCTCTTCTTCAGGTGTTTCGCATTCATATCCAGCCTCACCGCACCACAGAGGAAGAAATGCTTTCCAAACCGTAAATAACAGTCCACCTGCATTAAAAAAATATGCATACTTTTTAAAAATGAAGGCAGCAGGCATGATCCCACTTTAAACGGACTGCTGACAATGCTGGAAGCACTGGTTTACCCAGAACCCATTCTCACACTCCAACATGACCTGACCAGGTCAAAGGTCACGTCAAACTGGTGCTTTGCAGTGGTACTTCAATGTGACTTCTGACCTTAAACCTATTAACAGCTGAAATTACAAGATATCTGTCTTAACGTGGCATGACGTTTTTTGACGCTTGCAAATAAGGCACACTGCTACAAAACATCATATGACACAAGTGCAGGATATGCCGTCGGTACAGGATATCCAATAAGAACGCTATGACCCCCCGTTTTTATAGCCGTTGGCTTTTTTTTAGTCCATGCATTTAGAAGTCCGTGTAAAAAAAAAAGCCCGGTTTCAAACCTCCACATACCCACTGGGCAGACTAGTAACAAATGCTTCTCCTGTCAAGATGCGAAATAAAGATATAAGGCAGACATTATTTTCCTTTTATTGTACTTCCGCGAAGAGGTTTCTAACGGGTTTATGAAACCTGTTAGCGGAGCCTTCAAGTGCGTATCTCGTTTTTTTTTCAAGCTGAGGGAAATGCATTATATCTGATCTGGGGTGCGTGAGGTGGCAGAGAGGTTCGCTTAGAGCTAAGTAAAATTAATCTCGGAGCTAATAAGGACGTGACTGCTGGGTTTCAGATAAAGCCCTGGCGGAAGGAATCCCAAACACCGCTGGAGATGGATTCTAAATAACAGGTATATAAAAGAAATGTTAAGAAAAGGTTTCTGGCCGGTATGGAGCAGGAAAAAAAAAACATACAGATAGTGAACAAAAAATGTTGCGTTTACATTTTAATTTTAAAAAAATCATTAATAGTTCAGGTCACGTGCGGCCAGGACAGCCTGTATGCGTCGCTTAATCGAGTCGAGCAGTGTGTAATTACACCGGGGGAACGTCGTGCCACCCTTCCGCAAGAAAGCCAATAAACTGCCGATTAGCTGATGGAAGCGCAAAATGCTGACTCGGGCGTCGCTCCAGAACGCCCTCATAAATGCTTGATTGGGTTCATATCCGGTGACTGGGAAGGGCCGGGAGACATATGGGTAATGTCAGAGCCGCGCCCCTCGAACCGCTCCGTCTGCGACCGTCCGTGCTCTGCAGACTGAGGTAGTGAAAGATGTCCCTCGCGGCAGGACAGGAACGCCGATAACTCAGAGTCGTTAATCCGCTGACAGCGACCTCACTTTCCGAGGATACCCGCGCGCCAAAAACCCGCGCGGATGAAATGCGTATAACGCCGTTTTACGGAGCAGATGCGCCCGAACACTCAATGCTGCTCTTTGCTTGCCACCTTCGTGACTTGAAAGAGGCTGTTGCTTACCTGCACGGGGTCACGCGTCAGATCAGCGTCTGGAAAAACACGTGTTGCTAATTTAATCTTAAAGGCAACATGGGCGTGATGTATCGTGTCGAACTGGGACAAGCACAAACAGAAGAGGACTGCACTCTGGCTCAAATTAAATAAATTTACGCATATCATCTGCATGAGTGATGGCACAGACCTGCTGCACCTAGTCATTCCGTGGCCTAGACAGCAAGGGACAATTTCCATTTGAAATATAGTTTGATGATGCAGTTTAAATGTATTTCTCTCCTCCTCCAAATCAATGTCAGCAATCAATCAGATCTGTCTAGCTTGGGAAATTAAGTCAACCAGGTCTGCACAAAACATCTAATTAGAAAACAGAGGTTTTTTCAGAGGTATATTTATAATCTAGTTTTTTTTCTTTTTTCAAAGCACAGCTAGATATGCCAGGTACAGGTAAGTGTACAGCGAGTAGCCTAGATTAGATTTTCTTGAAATAATGTAAAATTTGTTTTCTTGGGTCAAAATTTGTCAATTTTCAGCTGAAAACAAAAAACATCAGGACACCTTGAGGACAAGGTTCAAATACACCTGGTCACACCCCACCCCCTCAACCTTATCCCTCATCCATACGATAAATTAACACAGTCCGTCGGCCTTAACACAACAGCGGTTCTGGTTGCTGGCAGGAGTTTCTGTTGTTAAATTGCACTTTATGAATGGACAGACGTTTCATTTCCGCTCCCGGGTTTCGTCCTTGGCCACGCCTCCTCATAAATATTCATAACATGCGTCAAATTGGAATTGCAATGTTTCAGCTTCGGAGATAGAACCGTCATCAGTGTACACAATACGCAGGTGACCTTCTGGTTAGCCCTCATGATATGTGGAGTCACCGCGCGCGGAGCAGGAGTACATTAGCTATTACTCAGCGCTGCTGTAAAGGGTGAACTTAAAGATCGAATCACTGTGTTTACCGTGGCCTTTGAAATAAAAGTCACGCTTGTTAAGCACGGTTTGTGACCTCGCCTTGATTTATTGATAATTATGCTTCCTTGTTCTTTGACATTTTCATAAAGATAATTATTAGTGTTTTGCGTGGGATGCATCTGTTCTGAAGTTTTCTAATACCATGCCACGGGTCCAGGTAGAATTTGATAAATTTGGGCCCTTTTTTGTTTTTGTATTCCGAACAGGCCGTTCCAAGTCCTTATTTACAGGACATACGTACACAATGCCCAATGCCAGCCCACGCAACTTTTAAAGGCCACAGTTAATTTAAAATGAGATGCATTAGCTCCCACTAGTGGTCCCTGTGAAAAACTGCACCGCTCAAATGCATGCTTGAATTTCAAAGGAGGCCCATTCACTACCCCTAGTGGTCATTACTGGGTATTGTACATTTTTTTATAAACCCAAACTTAGTATTTGCTGCTGGTAGCAGAGAAAGCGACCTTGGCGGTGTTCAAGGTGACAGAAAATAACCTGAAGAAGCCGACTCACTGTTCTGGCTTAGATCCCCAGGGGAATCAGCTCAACTGTGGATATCCAGAACAGGCCTGACCTGCCTCACTTCTTATCACAAATGGAATTTAAATGGATTAATTTTTTTTCTCCAAATGTTGTGATTCCATCTGTTTCTCATTGCTTATCCCTCACCAGGTCACTTGTGTGCAGACAACCAGTGAGGAGAGAGAGACTAAGAATAATTGTCATGTCTTCACTCTTGGTTTTTCTATTAGTTTGTTTAACCTCTCTTTGAAAAAGGCACACAATAGCAATGCTCTTCGGTTCATTTAGCAACTACAAATAAATCAGAGCAACATTCGGCCTGCACACACACCTGCACACACACCTCGCACTACTTCTCACACGGCGAAAGGCGAACAGAGTCCCAGCGACCGTCTTTTAATGGGCGGCGGCGGCGGCGGCGGGGGCGGCACCGGGGGGGGGGGGGACTGTAGGACTGAACGCCTACGAGCGTTAGCGGACGGGTTTAAACCGTGGGGTTTAGCGCGGCGCTAGCTCCTGAGTGTGACACGAGCATGACAGCGCCATTACGCAGCCCGCTGAACCCGTCGCAGCGAACGCAGCGCGCGACCGCAGCGGCGCGCCACAGGGTTACCGCGACGGGGGAGCGAGGCCGCTACAGAAACGGGTCTGACACGTGTTTTTTTTTAGAAACATCTGCCAAACTCAGAGAGAGAAAGACAGATAGAGAGAGAGAGAGAGAGAGAGAGAGACCTCTGCTTTCTGTTCCTGAAGATCAAGGACCATTTCTGCTGTTTTCTGCATCGGGCATTCCTGAAACGTGTGTACTGTACACCTCTGAATTGGGGGGTAGGAAGTGTTTCCATAAGATAAAGAAAGAAGAGACATTAGAGGGGCTAGATGGTTGCGTTCGTAATCCAGAAAGTTGCTAATGAGCACACATGATTCATCACAGATTGTGTTTCTTTCTCTCTCTCTCTCTCGTGCTGTTATCCTCTAACACAGAGCCTCTCTAGCTTTCTGATCCTGTTACCCGCTGAGCGTAGCCTGACATATGTTCAAATGTGGAACAAAATGCATGTGAAACACAGCATATGAAAACATCAAAAGAAAAGAATTAATCCTTATAGAATTAAAGGCTTAATAACATGAAAAGATTCCACTAACTACTCAACATTCAACGCCTATACACAAACGCACATGCACACACGCATGCATGCATTTACCCACACACACACACGTACACACCCACGCACAGTATACACATTTTTAATGGATAATAGTCATTCTTAGACACAGTACTTGAAAGGTAAAGCAAGTCCATCACATAACAGTTCATAATCAATCTATCATTCAATCAGATCTACTTCAGGATCTGCTTCGAACCATCCCTTATTGCTAAGTGTCACACAGTTCTATATAGTCAAACTGTGTTAAACTGATTGTTTACATTCAGTTTTTACACATCACTGCTTTAGGGTGCAAATCCCCCCCCCCCCCCCCCAAAAAAAGGCGAAACGAATCGGTTGCATCCTTTCATGTGATTACAATTAGCCATCAGCGCAGTCGAAGTGTTTGGTTTTTGCAGAAAAGCCATTTATAGAGCAGATGGCTTTTCTTTTTGCGTTCTGATGACATTCCTCGCCGCAGCTATGACCTCACCACAAGGGAAGGGCGTTGTGCATCAGTCTTTTTTTTATTCACACAAAATGAAACTTTATAAATTGTATTGTTAAGGAAGCGGCCGCACGCAGCCGCACGCAGCCCGCTGCAGCTGAAGCTGCGCACCGAGCACAGCGCGCTCCCTCTGACCACCGAGAGCATCAGCGGCGGGACAGCCTGTTTTTAACGCGCGCGGTAACAGGCAGGGAGGTTCTCATCCTTCATTTCGCGAACTCGCGGTTTCTAATGGACCATTTTTCCTTCAACCCTCACCGTGAATCCCCCCCCACCCCCCCCCCCCCCCCCCCAACTTTGGAAACAATCGGACCTGGAATTCTGGCGGAGGAAATTAACACCCCCCCCCCCCCCTCTTTCCATAAGAAGCCCTCAGAGGGCAGCCTGGTGAGCGGGCTCCAGGGAGAGCCAGTGAAATCAGTGGGACCCGAAATGGCTGAAAGCCTGCACACCAGGCCACTGGAAATACACCATTACTGGAAGGGTTCAGAGACAAACGTATGGAAACAAGCTAAATCTGTACTGTGTTAATAAAAGTTTAAGGAAACACTTTAAAAAAATTTTTAAAACAACCTCAACTGATCAAGATGCTGCCTGGAATTCGATCAAATTTTGTCCTTAACTTTTGACCTTAAATGCGAGAACATATATATATATTTTTTAGTTTGGCGCATTCACTGAAATTTATGTGCCAATTAGAGTTTGTGCAGAAGAAGTGACAGGCTGGCATTGACTTGTCAATAGAGTTTATTTGATAAATGTTGATTGAATCCAGGCCACTGGCAGCAAAACCAGGCGGGTCCAGAGAGCAAGTTTCAGCCCTCCCTGCAGAAGATCATTTTCAGCTGACAATTTAATGATTTCTAAAAAATTATGTCACACTCTAAAGAACAACATAAAACATATGAAACTAATGAAACAATCCTTCAGCAGTAAGACGAATGTTGTGGTGAACATGCGCAGCAGAAATAAAGAGTTTGTGGCACTTTTGGTTCCAACAAATACCGAGCAGTGACAAACTGAATCCACGCCAAGGATGCAAGCAATATTTAGCACATCCTAAACCACTGGTAGCTTTAAGCCAACTCTTGGAACTTATTTGAAAATATTTGATTCAACTGCAAAATAACTTTCGTGTGTAGGTTCTGTTAATATTTTGTATTTCATTAGTATTGATAGAAAACAAATGGATAGCTGCTTACAATGCAAAAGGTAGCAGGTACTCTGTAATGAGCGCTCCATCAAACTCCCTCAGGTTTCTAAATGTCACTTTGCTGCAGTGGTGATACCTCTGGCTCACAGGACTGGATTACAGGCCCGAAGCGGGGGGTAAATTGGTTCGGCTTGTAAGACACGAAAGCGCGTAATGTTAAAACGCTGATAAATAAATCTGATGTCAAAGATGCTTCAGGTGAAACAGATACTCCACTCCTGTCGTTTCCCCCAGCGCTCTCTGATTCCCAGCTACAGGAGGTTCTGGTGTTATATCACAGCGTCCAGTATCCAATAGCAAGGTACTGTACGCGGTCACACACCTCTTAACAAATTTTCAGAAGATGCATCAATTTGGAATTATTCGGCTTTAATGGTAGGGAGACAGAATTTTTTATATTTTTTGAAGAGTTGAGTATCTGTTGAGCCTACAGAATCTGAGGTACGTGTAGCTACAGATGGCGGAGAATGAGGGGAAGTGAGCTGAATCGGGAAAAGGTCAGACCATTCCAGAAAGTTCTCGGAAACGCACCCTGGAGGAAAAGCAGGAGTCATTTTGCTTTTAAATTTAATTTCATCACTGCAAGAGACACAATGTGAGATGGCAGAGGGTTTTTTTTATTCTCCCCCATCACAAACACACAACACAACACAAAAAATATGATTGGTAAAGCAACAAAGGGGAGGGCACAAAGTGGTCAGAGGTCAACAAAAAAAAAAGGCTGAGTACCCACTGATTATTAGAAAAAGAGATCATAAACAGGGTGTGATTTCACAGCCAAGACAATAAGCCCCTCACCTCAAAGCAACCCAACCCAACCCAGCCCAACCCAAACCTGAGGATCAATAGGCTTCATTCCACCAGAAGTCCCAGACGGGTTTGGTCCAATCGCATCCGTACAAGTCTTTGTGCTGCCTGTTGGGCCTTACACTGACCCCTGGGGAACCAGACCCAAAAACAGAACTTAAAGGAGTACCATGGTGATTTTCACACTTTCTCTATTTTATGTGCTATTTGCACAAGAGGCATTGAAGAAACACAATGAGCAAAGTATTAAATATGTCCGTTCTGTATTTTTGGAGAAATATGCGTTTTAAATTCATCGTCCCATTTTCAACCGGTTGAGAAAGTTGTCATTTTTCTACGTCACGAATACAGTAACCACTCCTATTTCCACGCCCCGTAAAGAAATCTGACAGGATACACTGTCCTGCTGTTCAGACAATGCAAATATTTGACTAACGTTAGGTTCACTTAAATTAGAGTTCCTTTAGATTATTTCTGGTTATATTCATTTAGCTAGCTAGCTAACGTTAGCTAGCTAGGAGGTTTGCTTTCATAAGGCAATGTTATCGATAACGTTAGCTTGCTAGTTCGCTTTTATGAGGACGTTATAGTTGTGCTTTTATCTTAACTTGGCTAGCTAGATAGCAAAAATTGTAACTGGATACAAGTCAACGTCCTTACCTTAGCTATCTATCGATACTTGATATACTACTAAGCTAGCTAGCTTGTGAAAATTCAGTCTCCCAAAGAGAGCGCGTATCATGGGGGTAGCTATGGTAACGGGGAACGGTCTGTCAATCATAGCTAACTGACAGTTCTCATTACCACGCCCAGACGGTTCGGGTGAATTTTTATAGTGGGGAATTTAGGCTTAGAAAAATACGTTTTAAAGTACATTGAAATGACTGAAGAATAAAAAAATTATGCACATTTGTTTTGTTGTTGCCTGAAGACAACTGGGAAGTGTCACGTTCAACCACCATGGTACTCCTTTAAGCGTTCAAAGCGGGCCAGTCCAGTGGTGCACTTCCAGAACAGAACCCCTAACATGCAAATAATAATAATAATAGTAATAATATAATGCACGACCCATGTATAAAGGAAAGGTGTGAACTCCCATGAATTCACGTAGCAGATGGCTTTAGGACCACGCCCACCTCGTGCCTCACTTGTAAACACATTCATCTCAGCTCCTGAAGGACCAGCCAGTCTGTGCGTTTTCTATCTGTTTCAGCTCTCTCACTGATTCGCTAGAGTTTGCAAACAGAAACTCTGATTGGCTGCTTAATGAAAGCAAACCACAAAAACCTGCAGGCATCACGCCCCCCCCCCCCTCCCCCAACCAGGACTGGAGATTTTTAGATCCGTGCAGAACAGGCTGCATGTGGACGGACTGACTGCTTACAAAGAGGGATTACTGCACCCCCCTGGTGGCCAGGGTGGGAAATGATAGTAGGCATTCACAGATCCAGAATATGTACGTCAAACATACATACTGTATGTGTGCACATATAAAATTGTGTCTTTTGGTGTCTCTTGAGCCCTTTGTCTCATATAAAGACAGTCACTGGTCCACAGTTATATACAAAACAATAAGAGTACCTTGAGTGACAACATCCACATACTGCAAATCATAAATGATACATACGTATGGCATATAAATAGTTAATTGCAAATGAATGTAGTTTCATTTTTTTTTGTCTCTCCGACAGTTACAAAAAATTTTTTCCAATTCAATCACAATTCTCTGTGATTTGTCCTTGAGTATTTGAACTATCCACTGTGAAGCATTACTCACTTCATTATTCAGTTTGATTGTCCCAGTACATCTGCAATTGCACCAGTTAAGGCTAAAACAGGTCCACTCAAAGTATTCCTTCAGATGAAAGCAGCTACTAAGGCTTGGGACAACAGTGTGTTGTTCAGCTTCAGCTCAAAGCTCTCATATTTTTCAAACTATATTGCACTGTCGAGAAGAGTAGCGTGTGTGAGAAGAGCTTGTGACTGTGCGTGTGCGCATGTGTGTGTACGTGCGTGCATGTATGTGTGTGCGTACATGCATGTGCGTGTGCTTGTGTGTCCGAGCTTCAGTGTGTGTATGTGTGTGTGCAGCGTGTGTGCGTGCTTGCGCGTTTGTGTGTGTGCATGTATGTGTGTGTGGCGTGCATGCGTGTGTGGTGTGCATGTGTGCGTGTGTATGCATGTATGTGTGTGTGGCATGCATGTGTGCGTGCATGAGTGTGTGCGTGCGTGTGTGTGCGTGCATGAGTGTGTATGTGTGT
>NC_049214.1:31197444-31257444 GCF_013347855.1 Anguilla anguilla
GAGACTTATAGCACCTTAAGGGTTTGTGCCTACAATACGAGGCGAGAAACTTTAGAGGGAGGGAGGGAGGGAGGGAGGGAAGGAGTATCACAATTATATTAGAATGATTATCTATTTTCCTCTGCCTCCCACACAGAGATTATCTGGGTAATTGTTTATTGTCTGGTGTGTTATTAGCCACCTTTCCTTTGGCAATATAATGCCAAACACCACCTCCAAACTGAAACAGAGAGAAAGAGAGAGGGTGAGATGGAGAGAGAGAGAGAGAGTGAGTGAGAGTTTCTGTACGGGGAAAAGCAGGAGAAAGAGTGGGAGGGATGAGGGATGAGAAGAGAAAAGATGAAACATCAGGGAGGGAGAAAGGAGAGGGAGAGAAGCTAGTAAAAGTGGACGGAAAGAAGGAAGGAGTGAGGTAAAGAAAGGGAGAGGAAAAAAGAAGACAGAGAGAAGGAGTAGAGATTAAAGAAGCAGGTGAGTGAGAATCGCTAAGAGGTCAGAGAGGGGAAGGGGAAGGACGCAGACAGTGAGAGCTCAGTGTCGCCCCCTACCAGGCCGGTCCATGAATGTAATCCAATGTAATCTAATGTAATGGAGTGAATTAAAGCTCAGCGTCGCCCCCTACCAGGCCGGTCCAGGAATGTAATCTAATGTACTGTAATGTAATGGAGCTGGAGTGAGTGAAAGAGAGCTCAGCGTCGCCCCCTACCAGGCCGGTCCAGGAACTTGCACTGGCCCATATCGGCGATGTCCAGCCTTTTCAGCAGCAGGACCAGGTGGCTGAGGCTGGCTTCAGCCACATCCGGACAGCGGGTCTCCGACATGCCCCCCTCGTACAGGGCCTGGGGGTACAGCCGAAAACACAGCCCTGGGATGGGACAGAGAAGGGGGGGGAGATGTAATGATTTTTTTATTTTATTTTATTTTTTTAATATAAGATGTAATGATTTGGAGTCATGGCTGCAGTTTAAGTCAGGGTTCCTTTGGGGAAAAAAGAGTCTTAATCTCAACAGGACTCCCTGGTATAATACAGGTTAAATACATTTCTTTTTTGAATCTTTTGAGGGCTAAAGGCCCATCAGACTAACGTTTGACAATGAAGGCTGAATGTTTCCATGACTTAAGCAATCATCCCAGGATTATGCAATGTCCTTGGCACTATTATTAAAAATGAAAAAGAAAAAATGTTTGTTCGGAAAAGCTTCACATTAAGAACAAATTACTACCAAGTCAGCCAAAGATTTATACTAGCCTTTTTATTAATGTGAACATAACAGAACAAAAAAAAAACATTAAATTCAGAATAAATTATTATCCAGTTAGAAATAAGGCCACATGCAACATGTCCCATCAGCCCCTTCTACACTGCTCACAAGCTAAAGCAAGGTCCTGTTTAATAATCCTCATTTCTCCAGGGAGGAACAACGTCTCTTTAACTTAACATTTTAGCAACAAAAAAAACCATGATTCACAAAATGACACACATTCTTTAAAATAGATTTAAGCATTTATTTATAAAATGTTTTAAAAATGAAAACCCAACAACAATGCATGAAAATCGTAAGACTTTGAGCTTCATGGTTTTACAGGTATTTGGCGAACCCCTTAATTTTATTTTATGGCACATTTACTTTGTTAAATGTGTGCATGTCTGAATTTGGTATATTTTTTGCAATAAAAAGGAATCTCTAAACAGCATAATGTGTTGTATCCCAAAGAGCTGATCTGAAATCGGTGATGTCACAGTGAATAAAGTGGGAGGGGTCTGTTCCACCCACCTGGAGAGCTACTGTTCACCCTTTGCCTGCGCATATCTGCCTGGTCCCGGCTGATTGGCCGCAGCACCTGGGAGTCTGCTCTGATTTGTGGATTGTAGACCTGAGAAAGAGCAATGGTTTGTGGGTGGTGTAGTCTGTTACTGGGTTTGCTGAAATGGGAGCAATGCCTCATCCTGCCGACATTTCAGCATTCAATTATAACTTCAAATACAGTGAGTAGTCCGAACAACAAGTGTGCCTCTAAAAACACGCATTAAATGTCACAAGTGTGGCCAAAAGGAAAACACAATCATTCACACAGACAGACAGCCATGTAGCAGCCAAAAAAGAAAAAAACATAATAACCTTTCAGTGATTGCCTGTACCAAAGATACAGCATCAGAACTATAATAACATCATAACCTTTTGGTGATAACACAACAACTAAAAATCTAAGAAGTGTAATAACTTACTTGATGAAGTCCAAAGACAAACTCAAACAGTCAACACAGTCTCTCTCTCTCTCTCACACACACACACACTCACACTCAAACTCAAACTCCGCCCCCCCAAACACACACACACACTCACACTCACACTCACATACGCATACACACACACTCACACTCACACTCAAACTCCCACACTTACAGACACACTCACTCTCACTCACACACACACACTCTAACACACACACACACACACACACACACACCGCAAGCAGAACTCACAGTTTTCAGCTGCAGGCCGGTGTCGATGACGTAGCGGATGTTGTCGAGCGAGAAGGAGGCCTCCCCCAGGGTGTCGGTGAGGACGACCCGTCGCTTGGGGGTCCCCGGAACCCCCTGGGGCTCCTCTACGCCCTCGGGTCCCGTGTCATAGACACGCTGGGTGGCGCCCCCTAGCGCCGCGTACAGGGACAGCATCTTCAGCTCACCCAGCTGGGGACTGAGAGCCACAGCCTCCTTCTCCAGCAGAGCCCGACACTCACAGATCTCCTGAGGGGGGGAGAGAGGGAGAGAAAGAGGGAGGGAGGGAGAGAGAGAGCGAGAGTGGGGGGGGGAGCAGGGGAGGGGAGGTAAGGAGGGGGGCAGAGAGGGAGGGGGAGAGAGGGGGGGCAGAGGAGGAGAGAGGGGGTGAGAAAGAGGGGGAGGAAGGAGGGGGGCAGAGTGAGAGGGGGGAAGAACGAGAGAAAAATAAAGAGGAAGAGAGAGAGAGAGAGAGAATCTACTTTAGAATAGCATTATTATATTGCAATGCTAAAATATTTGCTTTGGCTGCGCTGTTATACCTCCAACAGACGTGTCACTGAATCACATTTGGATGTGAACACAAATATGGAAAGACGTTAGAGAGAGGTGGGGCGTGCGAAAAGAAGAGAAACCCCTTGGATCTGGCTACTGAAATTTTGCACACCTTTCGCCTGGAGGTAAGCAAACAAGTCTACCAGAAGCACTGAGCTCTAAGCGCGTGTCACAGTTACAGAGCTGAATAGCTCTGCGCTCTTCCTATTCCGTGCCATATGTTGCACGGGGGACATTTTGGTGAACCCTCTTCCAAGAAATCAGGAGAGAGAGAAAGAGAGAGAAAGAGCATTTCATAGCTCTGTTACGTTCTGTGTCCAGATAAATTTTTATTTCAGGACTGCATTGTGGTTGGATGGGGAAAGGGAAAGAGGGAGGGAAGGAGGAAGGGAAGGAGAGAGACAGGAAGGGTGGGAGAGAGGAAAGGATGGAGGGAGAGAGAGAGCAGAGGGGAACTGAAAGGACAGGTCTGTGTGCAAGAGTTTTCTACTGAAAGGCTGTGCTGCCACCTAGAGGCTGGCTACAGCACAGCACTCATAAACCGGAT
Source organism: Anguilla anguilla (assembly GCF_013347855.1). Taxonomy (NCBI): domain Eukaryota; kingdom Metazoa; phylum Chordata; class Actinopteri; order Anguilliformes; family Anguillidae; genus Anguilla; species Anguilla anguilla. The sequence continues at coordinate 31,201,050 of NC_049214.1, forward strand.
ATGTGTGACTGTCCCTCGCTCGCCCCTTCTAGCTGGCTGGCAGGGCGTGTCTGTGATCTCTACACCCCTACCCCCACCTTTAATATGCTCTCTCCATCACATAATCTTCTCTCTCATTCTCTCTGCCTTTCTTTCAGCCCATCTCTCTCTCTCTCTGTCTCTACCAGTAAGAAGGAAGAAGCTCTTAAAAGGGACAGAGTTCTACACATCTTACCTTTCCACAACTCCACCCTCTATCACATAACCTACTGTCTTTCTCCCTGTGCTCCTCTCTCTCTCTCTCTCTCTCTCTCTCACACTTCTCTGTTGCGAGAATAAACATGTGACTGTGTCTTTTCTGTGTTTACTGTTCTATCCTTCTGTGCATTTACACAGAACACAAAGCAGGACTTAAGATTGCTGTTATGTAACACATTACATTAGCCACGAGAGAGAGAGCATGTATGTGTGCGCTTGTGTGTGTGTGCGTGTGTGAGTGTGTGTGTGTCTATGTGTCTGAGTGTGTGGGTGTGTGTGTGTGTGAGTGAGAGTGTGTGTGTTTATATGTGTTTGTGACTATGTGTGCTTGGGAGTGTCTGTGTGTGTGCGTGTGTGTATGTGTGTGTGTGTGTGTGTACATGTGTGTTTGTGTGTGTGTGTGTGTACGTGTGTGTGTCGCAGGACACCTGACACCCTGGTCTCACCCTGCAGGCAGTTCCTCACAATCAAAGAGAGGAGGCAGGAGAAAGAGAGGAGGAGAGAGGAGGAGAGAGGGAAGAGGAGAAGGGAAGAGGGAGGGGGAATGTGGGTCACACGCTCACAAGGAAGAGAGTGATTTTTAAAAAACAGGCTACGGGGAAGGAGGGACACTTGAGACAGGGAGGAGAAGAACTCTGTTATCCAGCTGGAAATGTGAGACTCAGAGAACATGGAGATCTGTGGGAGATAAAGAGAGAGAAAAGAAAAAGCCAGACAGACAGAGAGAGACATAGAGAGAGGCAGAGGGAGAGGAAGAGAGACAGAGGGAGATAAAGATAGAGATAGAAAGACAGAGGGAAAGAGAGAGAAAGAGAGAGGAAGGGAGCAGACAGGCTAAACTCCAGCAGAGGAAGGAGTATTCTGTAACACAGGAAGTGAGAGAGTGTAATGTCTCGGGCGGGGAAAGAGCAGGGAAAGTGAGTGAGGAGGAGAAACGGAGACAGACGAGGTTAGCGGGAAACGTTTTGGCAGGATTCCACACCTGTGCGCTGGAGAGGAACACCAGCACGGCCCCCTCCTCCCCCCTGCGGTGGAGGTCCAGGACCATGTGACAGGCGGCCGCCGCGGGGTCCCTGCCGACGGGCGGCTCGCGGTACAGCGTCTCCACGGCGACGGGGCGGTCGGGCGGGGCCAGGGCCAGGAGAGGCGTGTCCTCGCCCAGGTAGGCGGCCAGGCGGGGGCCCAGCGGGGGGGCGGTCAGCACCACCACCCGGAAGTCGGGGCGCTGGCGGCACACGTCCCGCAGCAGCCCCAGGAGGGCGTCCGTCGCCACGGTGCGCTCCTGCGCCTCGTCCACCACGACCACCCCGTACTGCCGTAGCAACGGGTCTGACATCATCTCCCCCAGCAGGAGAGAGTCCGTCATAAACCTGCGGGGGTGGGGGGTGGGGGGGGGGGGGGGTCAGCATGGAATACGGGGATGGAGGGGGTGGGGAGAGTGTGTGAAAGAAAGAAAAAAAGGGTGGAGGGAAGAGGCAAAAAGAGAGAGGGGGGAGAGAGAGAGAGAGAACAGGTCACATGATCGTAATGCACCCTGGTTCTGTCGCAGGTCATACAAGATCACCCCACTCACAGGCCAGGGAGACAGAAAAATCAGAACCCAACACGGCAGTGCAGTGTGACCTCCGAGCCAGTGGAGGGCGCCCTCACCTGAGCAGGGTGTCGGGGGTGCAGCCCTCGTCGTGGGGGACCCTGTAGCCCACCTCCAGGCCCAGGCTCAGGTCCATCTCATCGGCCACCCGGAGCGCCAGGCTGCCCGCGGCGGCTGCATACGGCTGGGAGCAACACACCAGCCCCTCAGTGAACTGCAGAGAGAGTGCGTACTCCACACACCACTGCGGCACCTGGGGGGGAGGGAAGGGGGAGGGGAAAGAGGGGGGTTTACACTGCTTGCCCGTGAGTGTGTGTGTACGTATAGTGTGTGAGTGTGTGTGTGTGTGTCTGTAGTGTGTATAGTGTGTGTGTGTGTCTGTAGTGTGTATAGAGTGTGTGCGTCTGTAGTGTGTATAGTGTGTGTGTGTGTCTGTAGTGTGTATAGTGTGTGTGTATGTATAGTGTGCGTATAGTGTGTGTGTGTATGTATAGTGTGTGTTGAGTGTGTGTGTGTATAGTGTGTGTGTGTGTGTGTGTCTGTAGTGTGTATAGTGTGTGTGTAGTGTGTGTGTGCGTCAGTAGTGTGTATAGTGTGTGTGTGTGTGTGTATGTATAGTGCGTGTATAGTGTGTGTTCTGTGTGAGCGTGTGTGTGTGTGTATAGTGTGTGTGCGTCTGTAGTGTGTATAGTGTGTGTGTGTATGTATAGTGTGTGTATAGTGTGTGTTCTGTGTGAGCGTGTGTGTGTGTGTATAGTGTGTGTTGTGTGTGTGCGTCTGTAGTGTGTATAGTGTGTGTGTGTATGTATAGTGTGTGTACAGTGTGTGTGTGTGTGTGTCTGTAGTGTGTACAGTGTGTGTATAGTGTGTGTGTGTGTGTCTGTAGTGTGTATAGCGTGTGTGTAGTGTGTGTGTGCGTCTTTAGTGTGTATAGTGTGTGTGCGTATGTATAGTGTGTGTGTGTATGTATAGTGTGTATAGTGTGTGTATGTGTATGTATAGTGTGTGTATAGTATGTGTGTGTATGTATAGTGTGTGTAAGTGTGTACAGTGTGTATGTATAGTGTGTGTACAGTGTGTGTGTGTGTATGTATAGTGTGTGTACAGTGTGTGTGTATAGTGTGTGTGTGTGTCTATAGTGTGTATAGTGTGTGTGTGTATGTATAGTGTGTGTATGTGTATGTATAGTGTGTGTATAGTATGTGTGTGTATGTATAGTGTGTGTAAGTGTGTAGTGTGTGTGTATAGTGTGTGTGTGTATGTATAGTGTGTACAGTGTGTGTGTATAGTGTGTGTGTCTGTAGTGTGTATAGTGTGTGTGTACAGTGTGTGTATAGTGTGTATAGTGTGTGTGCGTCTGTAGTGTGTATAGTGTGTGTGTATAGTGTGTATAGTGTGTGTGTCTGTAGTGTGTATAGTGTGTGTGTAGTGTGTGTGTGCGTCTGTAGTGTGTATAGTGTGTGTGTGTGTGTGTGTGTGTATAGTGTGTGTGCGTCTGCAGTGTGTATAGAGTGTGTGTACAGTGTGTGTATAGTGTGTGTGTGTATGTATAGTGTGTGTACAGTGTGTGTGTGTGTCTGTAGGGTGTATAGTGTGTCTGTAGTGTGCATAGTGTGTGTGAGTGTGTGTATAGTGTGTGTGTGCATGTATAGTGTGTGTACAGTGTGTGTGCGTCTGTAGTGTGTACAGTGTGTGTGCGTGTGTGAGTGTGTGTGAGTGTGTGTACAGTGTGTGTGTGAGAGTGTGTGTACAGTGTGTGTGTATGTCTGTAGGGTGTATAGTGTGTGTAAGTGTGTACAGTGTGTGTGTCTGTAGTGTGTATAGTGTGTGTTATGTGTGAGTGTATGTGTGCGTCTGTAGTGTGTATTATGTGTGAGTGTGTGTGTATGTATAGTGTGTGTTATGTGTGAGTGTGTGTAAGTGTGTATAGTGTGTGTGCAGGTGCAGGTACCTGTGTGCTCTTCCCCGCTCCGCTCTCAGCGCTCAGCACCACCAGGCTGTGGGTCTGTAGTGTGTACAGTGTGTGTGTGTGTATAGTGTGTGTAAGTGTGTACAGTGTGTGTATAGTGTGTATAGTGTGTGTGTATAGTGTGTGTATAGTGTATGTATAGTGTGTGTATAGTGTGTATAGTGTATGTATAGTGTGTATAGTGTGTGTGTATAGGTACAGGTACCTGTGTGCTCTTCCCCGCTCCGCTCTCAGCGCTCAGCACCACCAGGCTGTGGGTCTCCAGCAGCTCCAGCAGGCCGTACTTGACGCTCCACACGGGCAGCTGCCGGCGCTGCTCCAGCAGGCTGTAGTACCGGGACGAGAAGGGCAGCCCGTCGTAGGGGTTCACCTCCAGGTCCCCCAAATCCCCTTCGTCCCCCTCGCCCTCCTCGTCCAGCTCCCCCGAGAGCAGGGAGCCCACCGACAGGGAGTCCAGGGCCAGGGCCGGCTGGGCGGACGACATCATCTCTTTGGCAAGGGATGGGGGGGGGGGGGGGGGGCAGGGGGGAAGGGAGGGGCGGGGCTAATTACCTGAGTAATTCAAGATTACCTGAGGAGAGAGAGAATAAGGAGAAGATGGCGGTTAGGAAAAAAAGAAAGGGAAACTGAGACAGGCAATAAGAATGAAAATGAAAGACAGAGGAGGAGGAGTTTGTACGGGCTCTTGTACGAGTGAATAAAAGCGATGTTTTTTTAAAAGACTTAACGGGGACTAGAACACATCTGTACAGCCATTCCTACTGTTCATAGCCCTGTCTAACTGTCAATAACTGTCAATCATTGTTTGAAGGCTGGCCACTGACAGAGAGAGAGAGGGATGTCTTCTACTCTACAGCTGGAGCCAGGCTGACTTGCTGGGTCCCAGTTGTGAGGGTTGTCGTTTATTTGACCGATTGAGATGGTGAGGAAACGCCAGTCAGCTCCAAAGCGGTTGGGAAGGTGGAAATGTTAGTCAATGTCCCACACTGTGCGGGTATCATGGCATCGAGTCAGGAAAAGAGAATATTTGTTTCCAAATCACCTCACATATTTTTTTGTTTGTGTGTAAACAATGGGCATTCGATATTTCACCCAGTTAGCACATTTTGGAGGCTAAAAACTACAATGGTTTTTGTTTGACCTTTGCCATCATAAGAGCCCCAACTTTCCCGTGATTTGTGTGGCCTCTGGATTTCCAAAATGCATAGGAGGTTAGGACCCCCCCAAGCCTGTTCTGCCTCCGCACATGTCGCAAAATAAGGAACTGTTGCCACCAGAACACTGGCACTGTAAAATAGTTTATAGAAATAGAACCGTGAGTTTCAACACTTTCAAACAGCATATTGTGCGACCAGATGGACTGAAAATTTCACCGTAAAAAATGGAATAAATGCAAATAAACGTGACTTAAGGGGTTAAACAAAAATCCTTGTCCTCTACCGCAGTGTTGGGCATTCCGTTCCAAAACGGAGAGAAAAAAAGGGGGGAGAAAAAAATGGGGGAAATCATTGAGGAGCATATGAATACAGTGAAATTATCCCTCCAGCCTGTGAGTCTATGACGATGTACATCTCTGGTTTTAACCAGAATGACCCAGAACAGCAGGCCGGGGGTTTAAACGAAGAGCCTTTCTGAGCCAGGCCGGGGTCCGCACGGGTTCGAGAGCGCGTAACGGTCCTGCTGAAAGGGGCAGGAGACGAGCGCACGCCGCCCTGTGGACAGCATGCGCGGGTGTGCGGGGGCGTGGAGAGCATGCGCGGGTGCATGCGCGGGTGCATGCGCGGGTGCATGCGTGGGTGTGTGGGGGCGTGGAGAGCATGCGCGGGTGCATGCGCGGGTGCATGCGCGGGTGCATGCGCGGGTGCATGCGTGGGTGTGCGGGGGCGTGGAGAGCATGCGCGGGTGTGTGGAGAGTATGCGCGGGTGTGGAGAGCATGCGCACGCAGACACGCATGCAGACGCAGGGCCCTGCAGCTGCGTCGCTGCGCTATGCCACGCAGGCCTGGAATGCATGGATTCCCCCCGCAGGCACGCAGACAGAGAAACAAACTGCACCTCTCTCTCGCTCTGTCTCTCACTCTCTTTCTCTCAGCATGCTTCTGTCTCTTTCTCTTTCTCTCTCTGTCTCTCTCTCTAAATAAATGTAATATAATGTCTCTCTGTCTCTCTCTCTCTATCTCTCTCTGTCTCTCTCCAGCGCTTACTCTTTTCTCTCTGTCTCTCTATCTCTCTCTTTCTCTCTCTCCTGCTCTATCTCTCTGTCTCAGCCTCTGTCTCTCTCTCATTCTTTATAGGCCTGCTTCGCTTTCTCTTTGCCTCTATCTCTGCCTCCCTCCTTCTCTCTCTCTCTCTCTCTCTCGCATGCACACACACACACACACACAGAAGATTAACTTCCTGAACACATGGAACAGACAGCTGGCTATGTGAACGCTCGCTCCACCGAGCTTCACGCCCAGGTCAGGCTAAACAACCGTCCCGAACGGGAACAGCCCTGAATGACAACAGTCCCTAAACTGGAGATCACCTCGTACTCACGCAAGGAGGGAGCAACGCTGCACCCACTTCAAAACCCACACGAGCCGCGTCCAGTCAGGTCCACTCTCACAGGCAGGTCCACTCTCACAGTTAGGAACACTCTCACAGGCAGGTCCACTCTCACAGGCAGGTCCACTCTCACAGTTAGGAACACTCTCACAGGCAGGTCCACTCTCACAGTTAGGAACACTCTCACAGGCAGGTCCACTCTCACAGGCAGGTCCACTCTCACAGTTAGGAACACTCTCACAGTCAGGTCCACTCTCACAGTTAGGAACACTCTCACAGTCAGGTCCACTCTCACAGGCAGGTCCACTCTCACAGGCAGGTCCACTCTCACAGTTAGGAACACTCTCACAGGCAGGTCCACTCTCACAGTTAGGAACACTCTCACAGGCAGGTCCACTCTCACAGGCAGGTCCACTCTCACAGTTAGGAACACTCTCACAGGCAGGTCCACTCTCACAGACAGGTCCACTCTCACAGTCAGGTCCACTCTCACAGTCAGGAACACTCTCACAGGCAGGTCCACTCTCACAGTCAGGTCCACTCTCACAGCCAGGTCCACTCTCACAGGCAGGTCCACTCTCACAGTCAGGAACACTCTCACAGTCAGGTCCACTCTCACAGTCAGGAACACTCTCACAGGCAGGTCCACTCTCACAGGCAGGTCCACTCTCACAGTCAGGTCCACTCTCACAGTCAGGAACACTCTCACAGGCAGGTCCACTCTCACAGTCAGGTCCACTCTCACAGCCAGGTCCACTCTCACAGGCAGGTCCACTCTCACAGTCAGGAACACTCTCACAGTCAGGTCCACTCTCACAGTCAGGAACACTCTCACAGGCAGGTCCACTCTCACAGGCAGGTCCACTCTCACAGTCAGGAACACTCTCACAGTCAGGTCCACTCTCACAGTCAGGAACACTCTCACAGTCAGGTCCACTCTCACAGTCAGGAACACTCTCACAGTCAGGAACACTCTCACAGTCAGGTCCACTCTCACAGTCAGGTCCACTCTCACAGTCAGGAACACTCCCACAGTCAGGTCCACTCTCACAGTCAGGTCCACTCTCACAGGCAGGGACACCGCGTAACCCAAACGGCAGCCATTTGCATTGATACAGCCCATACTGATATACAGGGAGAGTCTGTATGCCGAGTAGACTATCTCCCAGCAGACTGTCTTTACATTACACTACTGGCATATAGCAGAGGCTCTTATGCTCTTATGCATGTAGCATAGCATCAATTTATGCATACAATACATCATACATATGGATACATACTGAAGCAGTTCAGGCTAAGTTCAGGAACCTTGCTCAAGGGTACAACAGCAGTGTCCTACCATTCTGTTGGTTTCACAGTCCAGGCCTGTTCTGGTGAGTCAGACAGTCCTTTGTGGCTGCTACACAGGAGTTCATACAGCGTCTGTTGGACGAAATTTGCTGAGCATTCTCGTGTTGTGCTGTTTTGTACTCCGATACAAGTTAGATGAAGCTTTTAATGTCGGAGTGTAATGAATGGTGTATAACTCCTGGTAAACAAACAGGGCTGAGGGCTAAATTTCATTAACATTTTCTACAGCAGCATGAACGACCAGACAGGATACTGATCTATATCTGGAATGCTCAGCCACGTGTGGTAAAGTGGACTTTCCACCACAGATTTCCCCACATCCACTCATCTTACACTGATGATCATACTGACTTTCACACCCCATATTTTCCTCGTCTGTTTTGTAAATTTAGGCCATTATAAATACACTACACGGACGCCATTGTTCTAGAATGGGAGGAGAATGGGTTGGTTGGATGCAATTTCCTGACCTCTGCCAGGCCAGTATTACACTCCAAGAGGCCAAGACCAAAATAGGAGCCCAAAATATGGCCCTGCTGTTTCCCCATTGGAGAGCCTTCAGGCTGCAACCAATTGATCCAAAATGGCTGCCTGCTATGAAGTAAATGGGAGTCTATTTTATTTTATAAAAGGTTTTGCCTTTCACCTGTTTTACTGGCCCACGCTGGGGGGCTAATCCCCCGTTGTATCTGGAGCTGGCGAACATACTGTACGTTGGGCCCAGGTATATTTCACGTGGAAACACTCGTTAGTCTCACATACAGCTCAAGGCGGACTTGACCCAGGAGCATCTTCGGCTGAGCTTATCCTGTAAAGGCGACGCCCACATAAACTAATAAACCAAGCCATCAAAATGCCTTGGGTCAAACTCGGCAAATAATTCCTCGTCAAACATTTGCTTGCTTCTCATAGACATGTGGTTTTAGCCTTTGATAGCTACGCTAGCATAAGCAGGAGCCTCTTTTTTTAAATCCGTGAAGAGGACAACCAGCAGAACTGGTGCCGTTGGTCTGACAATTGAAAATGAATTCCGGAGGCTTGTGCCTTTGTCGTTCCTGTTTCAGAGGGTCCACAACAAAGGAACGGTGCAGAACAATGCAGACTCGCACAGCTACCTGTGGATCCAGCATGCAGCAATACGACTGTGGCAGGATGAGCTTATCTGTGATGTACGACTAAAACCATGCAAAGTAACCATGATCCACTCTGACACTCCGGCAATTTAATTTTTTAAACAAAAACACTTTCATCTGCTTTACCGGCCCACGCTGGGGGGCTAATCTCCGGCTGTACCTGGAGCTGGCGAACATACTGTACGTCGGGCACAGGTAAATTTCACGTGGACACACCTGTTCGCCTCAGGTGTAGCAAAGTGAGTGTTAAGACAGAGCAGCGGCGACATGACTTCAGTGTTCAGCCGTGGTGACGCGCGGAGATGGGAGAGGGGTAAGTAAACTGCGACAGCACAGAGCAAGTGAGGAGGGTCCGGGCAGTGATCCTGGGCGAGGAGGCGGGATTCGAGACAGAGTGCCTGAGAAACCTGGGTAAAGAGAGGCCTACCAGTCTCTCCATGACAATCGTTTAAGCACCATAACTTCACTGAATATAGACAGATTCAACAGTCCCTTTCACTGAGGTTAGGGATTGCAAATATATATTTGCACACACGCATCACATGGTCACGCAGGCAAACACACATATACTCGGTCTCTCTCTCTCTCTCTCTCTCTCCCTCTCTCTCCTCACACACACACACACACAGCATTTATTTGCTCACATATTGCATAATTCAGGGGTGCTGCCAGGGCAGTACACTTTTTATGCCACTCTCATCAGGAAGTTCTCTGAAATGTAAGACCATGTTAATTAAATACAAAGTTTACTAGCATGAGAATGCATTTCGGACTGAATATCACCTTTGTAACACTGAGTAGAGGCCGGTGGTCACATCTGTCAGATACGTGACAAGGCTGACTCATGCTTAGCGATCACTCCAAACCACGACTAGACGAAGATTATAATCTTCTTCTTTTTTTAAAATTCAAATCACTTAAGTAAATTTGGAACTGCCAATAAAACGTTATGCTCAAGAGGACTTTGAACCCCTGTAGATTATAGGCCAATTCCATCACGTTCTATTTCTCAACACCATTGGTTAGCTAATTTATGCCAAAGCAAGTCCTTTACTGTCATAATGTAGGCTAAGGAAAGATTTCTAGTCGTTTATATTATTATTACTGTCGCGGCTGTGGTTGATGCAGCATCATTCGCTTTCTGGTCGATGTTAATGAGTCAAAACGTTGAGCTCCATCGGGGTCCAATCGCCTGTTATACCACGCTCACCCGAAACCTGACTCACCTCACAAAGTTGCGCGAGACACAAGACTACACCGCAGCCAGGACAGGACGGCACAGAGCATGACGTAATATAGGGACCGCGCCGGAGTGTCACTGCGCGTCGCACCACAGGGTAATTCACCCCGGCCAGTTTGTTAGGGCACAGAATTTGGCTGGGCGCACACGTAACCGCGCACACAAAGAACGGACAGAGCCCCGAGCAAAGTGAAGGGTAGAGAAAGAGGATAAATGCAGTACGAAAGTGGTCGGGGAGTGGGGGAGGGTGAAAGGGATTAAGGGTGAGAATGTGGAGGATTATTATTTTTTCGCCCGTTTATAGCCTAGTAGCTACAGTAGGGTAGGCTATCTCTTAGGGGAGGAGTCAGCACGCAACAACAAAGAAAGGCACTTCAGCATCAAACATCAAAACAGCATAGCCTACATTTAGAAAACAAAATACAATAAGAATTAGCATCATAAAGTGGCCTCGTTTGGGAATTGTATCAATAAAGCACAAGATATTCGCTGACATCTATGTGAAACATAGCCTATTTGACGTTGTACATTACCACTGTGAGCGATGAACGTATGCCTACATCATTGCTCTTAAGACCCCTTGCCAGTGAACAACTGCGAGTGACAGTACTGAGAAATTAGTCACCAATTACTAAACAATAAGGACTCGTTCCGACATCGCCCTCTTGTTTGTTATCTTTATTTTATTGGCCCATCACCAGTCGAGTGTCCGCGCCGAGCAAACATCAGCTAGGCTACGTGTCAGCTGACAGTCACGATGAGGGTAGAAGCAAGATCGAATTAACTCGCCGAAAAACAAATAACTAAACAACGACGAGTACACACGAAACCTGTCGTGTCCCCTTACCTGTGACACATTACGCCACCGCGACGACCCCCTAAAGTCTGTCGACGAGTGCGGAACAACCCGCTGTCAAAGTCTGGCCGGGGTTGAACGCAGGCTGCGGGTATAATTAGCAGAAACTCTCACTCCGACCGCCCGAAACCGACTGGCAGTCACACCGCCGTGTCCCAGTTGTACTCCACGGCGTACCGATCTCTCTTCTCGCTCAGTCTCCCGTGACCGCCGGCTTATCGGTGACTTTTGACTTCGGGAAAACACTTGCTGGCTGATCGCAGTCCGACTACAGAACAGCGGCCATCTTTGCTGGGGCTCACCGTGCGCAGGTGTGGTTCGACCGACAGAGGGAGGGAGGAGCCGGCTGGTTGAACAGAGTCGGCGGGCAGACCTCCGCCGGTGCCTCTGTGCTCACCGGGAAGTGAAAACCGGGAAGCTTCCTTGAAGCAGTATTTACATTTCATTGTTCATAAAAGTCTACACGCGGCAGACGTCTGTTGTTTATTCAAACCTTTTCTCTCAACGTTTTAAGACGGCCAAACAGCCTATACTGGCTATCAGCGAATGCAGGCCTACACCATGTAGCACTTCCCAAGGCAAAAACATGTTAATATTGAGCTATTCGATCAGGCTCCTCCAATAATTTTCATGCGCTGTTAGAGAAACGTGAATTTATATATGATAGGATGGCGGACTTGTCAGCATCTTTTTATAACATTGTAGGCTATTCAGCTTAATTAGCGTAATATAACTGACAGCACTTAATAAACAAACTTAGTAAAGACTGGTCATACAATCCTAAACTGTTTACACTCAAATTATATATTGTATCATATTTCCTGTGTTAGGCTTACAGATAGCCAAGTCATTGAGAAATATAGAATATCCAGTGCCCTTTACTCTCAATATTCCGGGTATACCAAAAGTGACATATCTCATCGAGTCAAAGACCTACCAAAGACTACACATTTTTAAAACACACAGGCCTATACATATATATTATGAAAAAAACAGCACACATTTTTTTTAAATAATAATTTTGTTTCCCTCTACTCAGGGAGTTAAGGGGCCGAGTGGTGGAGGTTCTCAGTGAAGCAGGGAAATGGCTCCCTCTGCTGGGGAAAGGTTAGAAGGCACTCTGGTACGAGCTCAGCCGCAAGTCCCAGTCCAAATCACTTGGGGACAGGAGTCCAGAAAACCCGATTAGCTGGACTGCACGAGGACCCATCCTGTTTGTGGCCCCTAATTTTCCATAGTTATGTTTTGCGCCCAGGAACCTGCCTAACGGCCCAGCATCAGAAAGGGGTATCGCATCAAGGTATATATGGGCTAAACTAAGACACAAGGATTACATTTTATATTTTATTTTATTTGTAATTTTCTATAGCTTAATCATCTGATATGCTTAACATGCCCAACACGTATAATACCACTGCACAGTGCAGACGCACACACGCACACACACATTTCCGTCAGCAAAGTAAAATTAATTGCTGATGAGGAAAGTGCTAATTAGGCATTTATCATTGCAACAGCAAAGATCCTGTCTCATTCTGCTAAAGATGTGTTAATGTGCTTTATAAAATCATTAACTTATTGACCTGGTCAAGATCCATAAATTCATAACGAATAATAAAGGCTGTTATAATGATATACGGTACGTCATAATAGACGCGTGGGCCTCATACAGGAATAACATCAGAAAAATGGCAGAAAATCGCTTGATAGCGACAGCATGAAAATTTCAATTGAGCAAAAGAATCTTAATGCATTCACCATGCTCGCCTAAAGAAAACACAGGACTGCTCTGTGAAAATATGACTATTGCTTAGAGTTTGTTTATTTAGCGTTTGCTATTATCATTATTTCTTAGCAGATGTCCTGTTTTCGTTATGCGCTGCATTGTCGGTGTTTTTCCGCCTGTCCTCGGTCTCGGCGGATCAGGGCGACTGTTTACTCGCGCGCTGCCCCACGAGGCGGGTGACTCAACGCGGATCTCGGGAGACCGCATTACATTTAGCCTCAGAGAAAATATTGGCAAACACGCACTCCACATCCAGCCTGCATCCCCAGCAACATTCAGGTATACTCAGTGCAGTCCGTAACTTTAAGTGTTCGGACAGGGACACATTTTTTGTTGTTTTGGCTCTATACTCCTGCACAATGGGGTCGAAATGAAAACAATGAATATGGGGTTAAAATGCAGACTGTCAGCTTTAAGTTAAGGGTGTTTACATCCATACCCAGTGCTCCATGTTGGGACCCCTTTTATACATCAATTACCTAAACCAGATTATCCTGACCAGGGTCTCGGGGGGTGCTGGAGCCTATCCCAGCATGCATAGGGAGAGAGACAGGAATACACCCTGGGCAGGCCGCCAATCTATCGCAGGGCACACTTTTTATACACAGTCCCCTCGCATTGCTTCATTTCAAATCCAATATGCTGCAGTACAGAGCCAAGGCAACAAGAATTGTGTGTCAAGTCTCCAAAAACACACAGACTGCTCTGCATATACTCAGTGGCCACTTTTTTAGGTACACGTTAAAATATGCTAATATTGACGCTGGTGTCTTGTTCGACCAAAGCTTTGCATTGTTTCTATAGGCAACGGCCCAAAGCTGCGTGGTCAGGCACATGCATGTGCAGACAGACCCCAGCATAACGTCCGTGTGAGACCCCAAGAGTATGGCCAGTGTGACTTATTCCGGAAGAAGGGGCTGAAGAGAAGGCAGATGTCACCCTGACCCGGGGGCAGGATTCAGTTAGCGAAACGCCTGCATGTTTAATTCAACCGCTATGAGCGTGATTAGACCTTAATGAGCCATAAGTGATTAACAAGCCGTCCTGGGGTGGTGGGCAGCTCAGTCTGTGTCGTCGGTTAGGCCCCAAGGGGAAAATCCATAGTCTCTGCTTATTTTAAATTTTAACTATCTCTGCGTACTGTCACCCATCTTCATCTCACCAACATCCATAATAATAGGCCACTGCATTGAATAACATGAAGAGTAAGATCCTTGGCAGATTTTTTTAACATGTATAGGCCTCAAGCCTATTCCATGAGATTAGTTATGTGAACTATTCCCACTCAAAATGTTTAATTTGCATAAAATAACTAACATTCTGGTTGCCTATATTCTGTGGTGTGTACAAACCACATGCACATTTATTTTAGTTGTACAGGTAGTGAAAAAAATGAAAACACTGATATAAAGTCACTTAATAGGGTATTGGGTCAGCACATGTGCCTAGTAAAGGTTTTTTTTTTCCTCCAAAATTTTAAGTCGATGTTCTAGAACTCTTTCAATTCCAGCAGTGATTGTTACATCAGCAAAATGTTCAGTTAAGAACATTCTGATCACATATTTGTGTTCTTACACTTCAAAGGGTTGATAGAATCATTAGACATATCCCACATATATACTTTATTGGGGTCCATTAGGCAATGGAAATACACTCTTAAATATGCTAAGGCACTCCGCATATATTCCTCAGTACATGTCAGCATACTGCCATTTACATCTCTGACTAAGAAGGCATGTGGACTGTGTCAGTGTCATGGTCCTCAAACCTACTCTTTTCTGAAAGGGCGCATTGTCATCTTCAAAGACTCCCATCTCTGCAGGAAAGAGATGCATTACCACGCTGAAAAGACGATTTATCCAGACCATTAAGTAATGGCCAACATTGACTTTGACTTTTGAGAGTATGAGTGCAACCAAACCATGCCAGGAAAACACACCCCATGTTCAAGCTATGGAAAATTAAGAGATCATCCCATATTTCTTGAAGAAGTGGTTACTCCACCAAATATTCATTGTTGAACCCTTCCCGAAGGGAAGACATTGTCCTTTTTATTATTTATTTATAGGTGTAAACTTATGTATAACAACTCTTTATAACAATGTATAACAACATTGTATTTTCAGTATTTTGACCAGTTGTCATTTTCCGCAAATAAATCTTCTGAATGACAATATTTCTATTTTGAATTAAAATCAAATGTGGTCATGAAAGAATACGAAAAGCTAGATATTACAGACTGACACAGACCCACAAACTGTGGGACTGAAAATTTGATGTGGTCTCCCAATTTCTTTCCAGATCTGTAGTTTGGACACCAATGGAAGCGTCCACTGTCAAAACACTGTCAATTCCTCCATTTCTTTTTTTCACCACCATCTGTATTGTACAAAGTGTGCAGTTTTTTAAACATATAATTAAAGCATATCTTAAACTTTCAAATTCAGACTCATCTTCAGATTCAAGATCACCGGCAGTACAGAGCTGTCACACCAGACGCAGAATTCACCTACAGAGTGGCTTTCTGTAACATTCTGCAGACAATGGGGCTATGGAACGAGCGCCACTATACGTCGGCTGAAATAAATGGGCAGGAATGTGACAAAATATGTGCAACAGACGCACGGAAAAGCATTATTATACGCTAATAACTCCGCGCACTTCGTTCCCGCCTGGTAAAATGTGCAGTCACGACCGCTGGTCTGTCTCTAATGGCTATCTTCCCCCGACCTCCGACCAAACGCGGCAAAGCGGCGCTGCCCGTTCCTGCGGCCTAATCAGGAACTCTGATTATCGCCGCGGCAATTAAAGTCCGCTCATTAACCTTAAGTGACGGAATCAGGCCAATGTCACTGCCTCGGCCGGCGTGCAGGGCTACATAAGCGGGGTCGTCCAAGCCAGAACCCAAAAAAGGCTTTTTCCTTCGCTCCGTTTGCATCGAGAACCAAAAAACGCAGTGAGTCTGATTTCTCTCTCTCTCTCTCTCTCTCTCTCGCTCTCTCTCCCTCTTCTTCTGTTCTTGTAGCGTTTAGCCGTTGAGCTTTCGGTCTGTACGTGTGCTAGCCGTTTGTGTCGGGGTTTGGCGCACTTTTATCGGTGAATATGAGAAAGGAGAATTCGGGCAGCTCTTCTCTTGGGCATTTTTGGAGTCTCACTATAACGTAACTCTTATTTCTGAGACTTCAGTTTAACTGAGATATGTTCTCTGTGTTTTTTTTTTTTTTTTTTTAATTTTTATTTGGAAATGACATCTTTTGTCCGAGCGTTGTGTTGAGCTTCGAACGGAACGGCCAATGCTGTGAAAACCTTAATCCCATGTTCCGTCTGTTATTTCTCGTGTCATCCCGTCTTTCTTCTTCCTTCCCTTTTTCTTTCTTTCTCTCTTTCCACGCAGCCATGTCGGGAGCCGCCGTGTCCATGTGTCTGCTGAGCCTGCTGTCTGTCTGCTCAGCCTGCTACATCTCCAACTGCCCCATCGGGGGCAAAAGATCCCTGGAGGAATACCCCTCACGCAAGGTACAGCATAAGGCAGCGGGGACGGTGGGGTTTGGGGGGGCATAGGGGTTTGAGGGCTTGTTGGACAAGAGGTCCATTGGTTTTGTAGAATTCATGCTGTTGACTGTCAGGGGTACAGCTGGTTGTGTGTTAGCCTGTGCCCAAAGTCTCCTGAACCAGACATTTTGCCTTTGACAAAATAATTCCAGCTTTTCTAGAGGGCTTTTACTGTTTAGTATAAGGCAGTGTTGTAAGATTTGATGTCTTATTGCACAGCCTACTGTAAATTTTGTGAGAAAAACTGTAAAATTATGTAAGCTGTCAGTGGTAATTTCATGACATTTGTGCACATGAGGTAAGTTGAAGGCTAAATGATATGTATTCCGGTTTTGTGCGTGTAAATGAGTATCTACGCTAATTATACTCCACAAGCCGCAGTTCTGCTGCACCTGTGCATTTTTCACACCTGGGACTCCTTGAGAAATGATGACAAAGGGACAAAAAGTTGTATGTGTGTCAGGAGGGGTGGGGGTATTGCATTACTTCCTAGTGGAACTCTCTCACACTCTCTCCCTGTTTTTCCCTCCGCCCTTTCTCTCCTTCTCTCCCTCCATTTCTCCCTCTCTCCATCTCTCCATCTCTCTCTTTCTCTCTACCTTCTCTATACCTGGCTTTCCTCTTTCTCTCCCCCTCATCTCTGTCTTCCTCTATCTCCCTTTCTCTACCTCTATCTCTCTCTCTCGCCCTGTCTCTGCCTCCCCTCCTCTCTCTCCCTACCTCTGCCCTCTCTCTCTCCCCTCTCTCTTCCCCATCTCTCTTCCCCTCTCTGTCTCCCCCCCTCTCCCACCCTGGCTTGGCCCCCAGTGCCTGTCGTGTGGCCCCGGGGACAGGGGCCGCTGCTTCGGCCCCAGTATCTGCTGCGGCGAGGGGCTGGGCTGCTGGGTGGGCTCCCCAGAGACGGCGCGCTGCATGGAGGAGAACTACCTGCCCACCCCCTGCGAGGCTGGAGGGAAACCCTGCGGGTCTGAGGAGGGACGCTGCGCCGCGCCGGGCGTCTGCTGCGACTCAGGTCAGAACCCCAAAATCTACAGCATTATGAGGCTGGCCCCTTTTGTATTCTGAACCTACAGTACTGTGAGGCTGGCCTCACTTATAACCTACAGCACTGAGAGGCTGGCCTCACTTATAACCTACAGCACTGAGAGGCTAGCCTTAATTATAACCTACAGCACTGAGAGGCTAGCCTTAATTATAACCTACAGCACTGAGAGGCTAGCCTTAATTATAACCTACAGCACGGTGAGGCTGGCCTCACTCATAATCTACAGTACTGTGAGGCTGGCTTCACTTATAACCTATAGCACTGTCAGGCTTTACTTATCAGACTCATAGCCTACAGTAGTATGTAGCTAGCCTCACTCATCAGACTTAGAGTACTCTCATCCTGCCAGTGTGACACTGATGTGAGGCAAGCTTCTGCTTATGTGCTTTGCTTATAAACTAATGGTCAGTTAATTCTTATGACAAATCACAATCCTGCGTCCAACTGGAGGCAATGATAAAAGCCAACTCAACGCTGGCTAAAAATACTGGGGTTGGAACTACACCCCTCAGGAGCCTGCTTGACCAACGCGTCTATTTTTTTTCCGCCCATTCCCAAGCAGCCGGCTCTTTCTGGGGTCCCATCTGCGTTGTTCCCGTTTGGGCCGGCCAGCGGAGGACGGGCTTGCCCCCCTCTATAGCCAGGTTTCTCCCAAGATTTCTTCCCCCCTTCCCACCTTACTGCTCGCTCTTTGGGGGTTCAGGTCTAGGTTTTTGCCCAATCTACCTTATGTTACTTTGTGACAGTTCTCTGTAAAAAGCGCGATGCAAACAAAACCAATTTGATTTGTTTTGATGTAGGCCATAGCGGGAGTCTATGGAATGTTTTGTGCATTTCTGCACTGATGTGCCACACTCAGGGAAGGGCAGTTTTTCCATGCGTGGATCATAGATCATGAGTTTCACGCCTCTTTTCTATGCTTTATATCCTAATGCCTTCCTGCCTCTTGCCCAATGCATGCTGGGATAGGCTCCAGCACCCCCTGCGACACTACCCAGGATAAGTGGGTATAGATAATGGATGGATGGATGGATATCCTAATGCCACCTGCAGAGTAACCAATAAGGATAGATGTTTTGCTTTTTTGGGAGGCAAAGTGCATTTGTACCCATCCATGGTCATGTTCTCGTTTGTCTAAATGCCAATGTCCTCCCCGTTTCTTTAGAGGGCTGCAGCTTCGACCAATCCTGCGTAGCCGGGGACGGCGAAAACGACCTGGCCGGCCAATCGGAAATCAGCAACCCCGGCCTGGGAGCCGAATTCCTGGTGAGGCTCCTGCACCTGGCTGGCCACGCCCCTCCTCATCGGCTCCACCAATGAGCCGCGCGTACGGCGGGCTCAGGACAGGCTCTTAGTTTCCAGGGATGTACAATCAATCAGCGACATAAATACATACCCCTGTATAATGACCACATTGCAAATGGATGTAAATCTGTGTATAAAAAATTTCAATGATAGCGACGTGTTGTAAAGTACAGGAGGTGGAGAAAGACCACTAATTAATAAAGACTTGTGAGAGTGCCTCTGTGTTCTGGCTGTGTTCACTGGGGTCTGTTCCTTTTTTTATTATTTTTTTAAATCTGAAAATACGCTTGCATGTGATAACATGGTAAAGTAAATCTGTCTCAGAACTATGGCTACAGTTAGATTTGATTTGAGAAGTACAATCTACACAGTTAGCACCAAGTTAACACCTTAAACACACAGGCAATTAACACTTTTTCCATGGGAATAATACATCTCACAACTCCAAAAATAGGTCCTGTAGACCCACACACACACACACACACACACACACCATGGGTCCCACTCATTTTAGGAAATCATTTTCCAGGACTTTTCAAGGACAATTTCCATGCCTTAGACTTGCAGACATGAAACATGGACCATAGCCTAGCCTACAATTTTCCAGGACCTCACAAATATTTCCAGGACATTTTGTACATTTTATAATTTTCCAGGTGTTTTCCATGACTGGAAAACTAGTCGATAAATTTCCAGGTTTTCAAGGTTTTTCAGGACGAGTGGGAACCCTGACACACACACACACACACACACACACACACACACACACAGTTTCTCTCCCCCTCCCAGACAGTACACACACACACACTCACATTCACACACACTGTGTGTGTGTGTGTGTGTGTGTGTGTGTGTGTCTGTGCGTGTGTATGCCTGCGGGCCTGTCCACGTGTGTTCATGCGGGCACAACACACAGTGACAGAGTGCACCAGAAATCACCTGACCTGTATCAATGACCTCAGAGGACATCGCTGAGTCATGATGAACCCTGACACACACACACACACACACACACACACACACACAGTTTCTCTCCCCCTCCCAGACAGTACACACACACACACTCACATTCACACACACTCAAACACACACACACTTTCTCTCCCCCCCTCACGTAGAGTACAAGCACACATACTCGACAAAGGACCAATGTTAATTTGTGTGTGTGTGTGTGTGTGTCTGCGCGTGTGTGTGTGCGCGCGTGTGTGTGTGTGTGTGTGTGTCTGTGCGCGTGTGTGTGTGTGTATGCCTGCGGGCCTGTCCACGTGTGTTCATGCGGGCACAACACACAGTGACAGAGTGCACCAGAAATCACCTGACCTGTATCAATGACCTCAGAGGACATCGCTGAGTCATGATGAACTGTGACATCATCGCTCCAAGGCCACGGCAGTGGGCATCACATAATGCAGTAATAAACCTTATCAGCCTGAGGAGGCTGAACAGAGATAGGACAGGCAGGACAGAGCACAGCAACACTAGGTCCTGGGAGGGGTTAACTGGCAATTCTGGATCAGCCCATGCAGGTATTTCATTGGTTAACTGACTATTTTATCTTCTTGCTCTAGACCCTGAACCCCCAAATGACTCTGTACCAGCCATTGTATGCTAGCTTGTCCTCAGGAACATTTTTAAATATGCAAGATGTGCTTCATTGCATACAAAAAAAGCCAATCTCAGCCAATCAAAAACATACACTAAAACTGAAGTAACCTTGAAAAAAAGCAACCAAAAAATGAATTATCCGTTTAATTGCGTGTTTGAACATAAATCTTGCTAAATTTGAATAAAAATGGCGGGTAGTGCTTTCATTCATTAAGTGCGTCTTATATATTAAGGGATTAAGGTTTTCCAACCCTCTTAAGAGGGTTGGAGAACCGCTGCTCTACGGTACAGAAACATTTCAACACACAGACAGCTCCTGAAATGATGCAAAGACACACGCCATTTCAGGAGCCTCCTCCGCAAAAGCACCTTACTCTGGGCGAACCCCAAAAAACCCCAAACGTGGAGTCCGGTAAGAAAAGCAGAATACATACGACGGCTACAGCGTGCCTAAACTAACTAGGGCTGGACAGCAGAACAGAGAAACTGGATTACCATGTTTTAACTACCCGCCTGACTCAGACCCTCAGTTCTGCTGCAGCCAATACAGGAAAAACGTAAAAGACCCACTGAAAAGGTTTTTTTTTTACTGGAAACTACATTGAAATGGAATTCAAAATAAACACAATTCGATTTGTTTATTTATTAACTTATATTGTTTGTTTAAAATGCGCAAAATCTTATAAAATCACAACATGTCTAAGGACAGAATGGTTGTAAGTGCTTCTGTTTGTATCACACTCTCGGTTCTAGAATTTCACCAATTACACCACATCTCTGGCTATATTACTCAGTGCATTGCGTATACCGATGAGTAAAACAATGCCCCACAATCTCTGAATCTTCACCGGAATGGTTGCCCTGGTGAGTAAAACAAGGTCCCACACAATCCGATTCCTCACTAGATTGTTAACACCCTTGAGTAAAACACCCCCCCCCCCCCCCACACCCTCAGATTCCTTCCCAAATAGCTTACATCGGTGAGTAAACCAACGCCCCCACGCTCTCAGATTCCTCACCTAATTGCTTACACCGGTGAGTAAAACAACGCCCCCACGCTCTCAGGTTCCTCACCTAATTGCTTACACCGGTGAGTAAAACAACGCCCCGCGCTGCCGGACGGAGGTGACGGATTCGATGCGCTCCCTCAGCCTGCGTTCCCAGTCTTCACCCAGCTCCAGGTTCTCGTAGCGCGTCGCCATTTTCTCCAAGGCCCGCACCTCCTCCGGGACATCGACAGTCAGCCCCGCCTTCTGCACCGCATCCTGGAACTTGGCAGGTGATGCGGTTGCCATGCAACACCTGGGACAGGGAGAGTTTGCTCATTCAGCGCCTCCTGCCAGAGAAGCAAGGTGTGCAGCACCTAGGATGGAATTATGAGGTAAAGTTGGAAAATGTGTGTGTGTGTGTGCGTGTGTGAGAGAGAGATAGAGTGTGTGTGTGTGTGTCTATGTGTGTGAGAGAGAGTGTGTGTCAGTGCGTGAGTGTGTGTGTGTAGGAGAGAGAGAGAGAAAGAGAGAGAGAGAGAGAGAGAGAGAGAGAGAGAGCGAGCGAATGTGTGTGTGTGTGTGTGTGTGTCTGTGTGTCTGTGTGTCTGTGTGTGTCTGTGTGTGTGTGTGGGAGTGTTTGACCTGTTCTCCCCAGGGCTGAGGGGACTGTGGTAATGATGCCAGACAGCCACAGCAGTGTGAGGACACAGCAGGTAGTGATTCTCCTCCCAGCACCTCCTCATGGTCCCCACAATCCCCTCATCTGTCACCGAGCCGGCAGACATCACCGACGACAACTGGGGAGGGAGGGAGAGAGAGAAAGAGAGATAGAGAATTAGAGAATGAGAGAGAGAGAGAGAGAGGGAGGGAGAGAATGAGAGAGTGTGTGTGCATGTGTGTGTGATGGAGAGATTGGAGAGATGAGGGGATGACAGCAAAGGTTAGGAGGGGGGCAGCTTGTGCTGACCTTGCTGTGGAGTGCATCAGGCAGTGTGATTTTGTGAGAACGCTGAAACTCCTCCATCAGCCCCTTCACCAGCAGTCCGTCCCGCCCTGATAACAGCCAGAATACCCGCTCCATGTTGTAGGGGTCCTAAGGAGTCACACTTCCTGTTAGTGCACACACAAATACACACATACAGTACATACTCATACATTCTCACACGCATGCACATACACATACATACAGTACATACTCACACTCACACATTCTCACACACATGAACGCACACACACATACTCACCCACACACGCATACACACACACATACAGTAAATACTCACACTCACATTCTCACACACATACTCACCCACACACACATACACACACACACAGTACATACTCACACACATTCACACTCAAACACACATGCATACTCACATAGAGACGCACACACACACACATACACACACACACACACGCACACACAGCCATGACCTGACACTTCATAGCACACCTGAATGTCTATGGCAGAGGCCAGAGTCTGCTTGACTTCGGTCGCCATGGAGAAGTCACCGCTCCGCACCGCCCGATGCACGATGTCATTGGCATTCACCATGGCAACGAGTCGCAGAGGCACACCCATCTGCTTCACAATACAGCCAGCTGGAAGACGGACACGAACAATCGGGATTACGTCAAAAAACAGAAAACACACAACGCAGCAGTGGAAACAGCACTCCCAGCGCAGAGCAGTTTGAGCCAGTCCAGGTCTTACTGGGAGCAGGTGCATACGACTGGGGACCCTGGTTCTGGGGTCTCGACGGGTCCTGCTGATTCCTGCTGGTTGTAACCTTTGTTTTTGGCCTAATACAGTATGAGCACCCAATTCAGACCAAACACACAGGCGAGGTCTGTAATCAGTGCCTGCAGCTCTCCCGGACCAGGGTTGGCCACCCCCACAGAGAATGGCTTCTGCCATCAGGCAGCATAAAGAGAGACCTGGACCGGACCAAAGCCATATGCCATAGGGGTGTCATTTCTACCCCCATTACATTACGCTTATGTGGCTGGCAACAGACATGCACAGGTTTCGAGCATACTGCTTTAACTATAAACATTCAGGATCAGTGTGAAAATAAAGAGATCTGGCAAAATAAGAAAGAGAGGGGGAGAGAGAGAGACAGAAAGAGAGAGAGAGAAAGATTAGCACAGAAAGACAGTTGTTTATGTGATAGAAGGTGAAGCTGAGAAAGATAAGGGGGTGTAGAACTTTGTCCCTTTCAAGAGCTCTCAAGAACTTCCTTTTATTATATGATAGCGTGCACGAGACCCGAGAGAGAGAGAGAGAGAGAGAGAGAGGAGAAAGAAAGAGAAGAGAAGCAGAGGCCGATGTGATGACAGCATCCGCAGGCAGGGGGCGCCGCGTTACCCGTGATGTTTCCAGCGCCGCCCGTGGGCACCACCACCTCCAGGCTGGGCAGAGCGCCCCCTGGTGTCCGCTCCAGGCCGCTCAGCCGCAGGTAGGCGTACAGGAAGTGGGCCAGCTGGACCAGGATGCGGCACCAGTTGACGGAGTTCAGGCTCATGAGCCCGTGGTCCCTCACCAGGCTCTGGTCCGCGAAGAGGCGGCGCAGGGGGACGTCGATGTCGTCCGAGCTGCCGTCCGCTGGGGACGCAGAGACAGCGCGGCGCGTTTTCAGAGTGAGGCTATCCTTCCGCTACAACGCCCCTCCTTCTTACGGGTTAAAGTATGTCACATGCTCATTTGGTCCAGGTCCGGTCTGATTTGTACGAAAGTACACATTGTCTGAAAAGAAGTCATGTGAATCCATATTTCCCAAATAAAGGCCAAAAAGCACTGTATTTAAAATATGTTTTCAGAAAGCGTCTGATAACCGGCTCCACTGACCTGCGAAGACGTGCACGTTGTCCTCCAGGCAGGTGGTCATGTGCTTCTCCTGCACGGCGGTGACGCGCCCGCGTGGGAACACCACCACCACGTCCACGCCCCCGAGCCCCCGAGCGCCGCGGATGGCGGAGCCGCCCGTGTCCCCCGACGTCCCTGCGGCGGGACAGAGAGGCGCGTCGTATACCCAGCGCCCGCGCTACGCCGCTTCGGGCAACAGAGCCCGTGACGCGATGAAACCGGTGAACTTTCCGGAAAACGGAAAGACCCCACAACTAAAAACTTGCGATCAACAGACGTCAATTAAAAGAAGGATGATGACTCATCGCCGGACATACGGGCACTCCATAACCGATACAAACACCGCCAATCCATCTTCAGCAGACGGATTCTAAAAACGTAGCCATATGCTTGGAATTGAAATGACCCAAATGGAAATGGACACATGAGTTTGTTTTGAAACCATTTGCTCCAGCAGAACAGAAAAACACACACGCTGAATCCTGTGAGACTTAGGGGAGATTTGATTAAGGCTTTAAAATTTATTAAAGGGCTTAACAAAGTGAACTACAGAACATTATCCAAGTTGAGTTCGGTTAGCAGAACGAGGGGGCATAAATGGAAACTGGCAAAGGGTAAATTTCACACAGACATTAGGAAATATGTTTTCACACAGAGAGTGGTCAGTGTGTGGAATAGCCTGCCTGGACATGTAGTGGAGGCAGAGACGCTGGGGGTGTTCAAGGCCCGACTTGATACAGTGTTAGATACTATCTAGCTTTTAGGTGAACTAAGCATGAAGTGCAGTTTAGTGGTAGGAATAGACGAGCAGTGTTGGGCTGAATGGCCTGTTCTCGTCTTACGTTATGTTATGTCATGTTACGTTATGTTATACTTTACTGAGATAAAAGCTATCCTGTAATTATGGGTATTTGTGCGCAGAGAAGTTGGACACCTGACAGGCCCAAACTAACACGTGGAGGCGAGCGGAGAAGACCCTCACCCACGAGGACGGTCGCGCGCCTGCTCTCCCGCTGCAGGAAGTAGTCCAGCAGACGGGTGGTGCAGGTCATCGCCAGGTCTTTAAAGGCCAGCGTCTCTCCGTGGAAGAGCTCCAGGACGGAAAGACCTCCGCCCAGCTGTGCCATGCGCACCACCCCGGGGACTGAGAACTGAGACAGGGCACCAGACAGAACGGCTGGGGACAGCAAGACAGACAGACAGACGGAGGGAAAGAAGGGGAAAAAAAACGAACTAAAAAAAAACAGTTTCTGCCCACGCGTATTGTGACAAATAATTATACCTGGAAAATTATGTTAAAATGTCTCTATTAGCTTCAGGCCATATGTATATATAACGAGAATCCATACCATGAACTTCACTGACAAATTATAAAATTCTTGACAATATTCTGTGTAAATCTGGTTCATCCTTTCAGTGTCACTAAACTATAGTTCTAAATTCCCATATAACAGTATGGGACAGTTTGCACTCTAAGTAATGCGACAGCAACCGTTATACTGTGAAATGTACAATTGTGTAATATCGGGAATCACTGAGAGACTGCTAGAGTAAGTGGAGCGGGAAGTTTTTTGTTCTTTTTACCATCCAGATCATGGCGAGGGACGAGATCGTCCGGAATGAATAGGGCACACACTTCCTGAACCAGCTGCGGGTAGGACAGCGACGCCCAGGACCTCAAGGTGTCGGGGGTGAGGGTGGGCACGGTCTCCGGCATGAACATCCCCCCGTCCGGCGCATAGCCCGAGAACAGCACCTCCCGGAATCCCCATCCCTGCACTCCTCCTCGCGTGCTACAGTAGCGCATAATTTACCTGGTCCCTGTGACAGCAACAAACGGCGGTCAGCAACACACAATGCTCACACATGCACACGCCGCGCGCACACAAATAGTTTTTTTTGTCATTACACAGTATGCATGATTACTTACCAATGTCAAATCACAGTAGGTTTACAACATAAAACAAGCTCGACGCGCTGTAAAGTGATCATTAAATCATTTCAAGGTTTACGCAACCTAACGGTATTCAGACTTACTCTGCGTCAATAACTTATATGCAGACGTTCAGACTGTTTTCCTGATGCATGCTATTTAGCAAAATAATAATCTTGTTAACTCTGTCTGCCCCAACTCCCGCCGCTTCCTGAAGCAGTGCGTGCTGAGTGGCCAGTTTAGTTGAGCGTTGGCCGAGGAACAGAGTTCACAAGGAAACTTGGCAAGTGCATGAAAACCATAACGCCATCTGCTGGTATTATAGATATGACACTGTCTTTGTAACCTTGAAGGAGCTGCTTAACCTATATTTCTTCAGTGTATTTCCTGTTCTATAAATGGATACTATATAAAAATGCAAAACTTGCGTGAGTCGCTCTGGCTAAGAGTGTCTGCTAAATCACTGTAATGTAAAGTAGATTGCTAATAGTCATGTAACTAGCTGTTGGGCTGAAGCAGGTTGGTGGTTTTTACTAAGTCAGTTAGAGTTGACGTGAGGTTGAGTGGTGGATTACCTCTGTAGTGGTAACTCAAAAAACATTTCAGGTTATCCACCAGCAGTCGATAACCATGACAGCCTTCCTCTGTTAGTTTTAAATTCTGTTTGGTGACGTTCAGCTGCTGCAGTGCCTGTCCAGTATGTCAGCTCAATTGTATTTGTGTAGCACTTTTTACAGAAACACTCTCTCAAAGACACTATACAGACATGGGAAATAGGAAAAATTAGGCAGGACTGAGCCTGAACCCCCAAAAATCCAGCAAGTGAGGTAAAAAAATAAAAAAAATAGAAAAAAATTACTCCCCAGTAGGAAGAGAAAAACACCCAAACAGTAACAAGAGAAATCTCCCTGCTGGGAAGGACCCCATCCTCTGCCGCTCAGCCCAGAGTCACCAGTCAGTAGATAAGCTGTGTGGTAATGTACAGGCAATAGAGAATCCATCAGAGCAAACAGCCACAGTGGCTGGGGAGATTTAGCCTGACCTGGCTCATAAAACAGAGAGGTGTCACCATATATAACTTGATTGACTGTAACTTGATCTTCATGAATGCATTTGAAATGAAGTAATTTCAGACCAAGTGAAATTTATGTACATGTTTATTTCCACAAGTAGGCCAAGCATGTGGCCGGGGGGGCCGTACATACACACACTCTGTACTCTGCTGAAGGGTGCCGATTGCAACTGTGAAACAGTGAGAAAGTTTATTCAATACAGGGATGCACGGTCGAACTCCACATCTGGAAATTTGTGTCATGTAAAGCCTGTGTGTTTAAAATTGAGGTTTTTTTAATAGAGATTGAAAGGTAGGGAAGTGTGTGTGTTTGTGAGTGTGCACATGTGTGTGGGTGATTGTGTGTGTGTGTGTGTGATTATGTGCATGCGTATGTGTGAGTGTGTGATTATGTGCGTGTGTGTGTGTGTGTGTGTGTGCGTGTATGTGTGAGTGTGTGCATTTGAGTGTGTGTGTGTTTAAGTGCATGTGTATATGTGTGTGTCTGTTGGAGGGTGGGGTACTGCACTAACACACAGTAAATGTGGATAAAATCTGTGCCCAGGTGTGAGGTGTCACCTGGCTGTCAGTGTGTGCAGGCTGTGAGCTGGGTGTGGGAGTGGGTGTGGGGGCATGCCGCATCGAGGCATGGGGGAAGAATACTGCAGCGTTTGGCCAGCAGGGGGCGCTCATTTCTTGCGGAACAGGCTCTTGATGCCCTCGACCGCAGGCTCGGCCATCATGCTCATGGGCTGGTTCTTGAGCGCGGCCTCGCGCATGGTGTGGTACACGTACTCGTTCTGCCGGAACATCCTCAGCTCCATCTCCGTCTGCATGCGCATGGCCTGCCAGCAGCGCAGAGGAAACACATCCGGGTCAAGGGTCACGTCACACGCACCGCGGAGGGAAAACAACCGGCTCAAAGGTCACATCACACAGCTGCCGTTTAGCTGACACTGAGTGGCTGTCCCAGTATACACACTTTAGCACACTCACACACTCGCACACTCGCACACTCAGGCACTCAGGCACTTGGTGGGCGTGTTCATGTGCTCAGAGCAACATACACAACTTCTGTATCTTTATTCTTTATACAGTAATTATTATTATTCATACAGCGGGTATATGAGGTAGTGTAGTGTATGGGCAGCGCTCGTAGTAGAGTAATGTGTGAGCTTTCTGGGTTGAATGAGCCCCTTATCAGGGATGCATAACACCGGTCCTGGAGGGCTGGTCTGTGTGCTGGTTTTTGTTCCAACCAATGACCTTAGTTTTAATTCTGACAGCTCTATAAAGTACGCTGGTTCACTCCTCTATTTGAGCATAGTAAAATGTGTAGGATACACTCAGAGTCTGTGGTCGTAGGTGATGCTTATAGAAATGTAAGCTCAAAATACGTTTGAGCTGATTTAAATAATTAAGAGCAGAAGCTGGCACAAAATCCGGAGCAGCCCTCATAGTGCATCCCTGCCCCTGTCTGTTTGTGTTGCGCTAGCGGGTTGCAGGCACCTCCAGGTCCTTGGTGATGGCGTGGGAGGGCCCGTGGGTGACCAGCAGGATGGCGTAGGCTTTGCAGATCATGCTGTGCCCGACCTCGATGAGCCCGGCGTGCCAGTGCGTCACCCCCGCCCGCATGGTCGCCATGCCCAGCTGGGCGTTGTTCGGGTGGTACAGCTTCCTGTGGCGGGCAGGGGTTAGGGATAAGGGGGAGGGGATAGGGATGAGGGGGAGAGGATAGGGATGAGGGGGAGGGGTTAGGGATGAGGAGGTGGGGATATGGATAAGGGGGGTGGGGTTAGGGATAAGGGGGAGGGGGTAGGGATGAGGGGGTGGAGATAGGGATAAGGAGGTGGGGTTAGGGATAAGGGGGAGGGGGTAGGGATGAGGGGGTGGAGATAGGGATAAGGGGGTGGGGTTAAGGATAAGGGGGAGGGGATAGGGATAAGGGGGAGGGGGTAGGGATGAGGGGGCAGAGATAGGGATAATGGGGTGGGGTTAGGATAATGTGACAATCGTGCAGATTCACTATATCAACTCAATATATAAACTCAAACTATATTTTGATATCCAAAAAAAGAGATGAGTTTTCAGAATCTTTACACCAAACCTGGGCTTGATAAATGTACATATTTATAAATATATAAATACACTTCAAACTTGCATTTCTGTTGAGTACTAGGAATTCTTAAAAGCAGCATCTAGTTCTGTGAAATATGCCAAATGAAATTCTTCGGTATGACTCCTGGGTAAACCACATGTTTGGCTTGCATGGATCTGCAGGAGGGTCTGCAGCTTTCACCAGCCCGACGAGTTCACATTCAACTTCTGACTCAGTTTTAATTTGAACTTTTGATTACGTTTTTAGACAGGCCTAACCAAACGGAACACTAAGGCCCTCCGAGCCGGCTCCGGGGACCAGCAGGGGACCCCAACACCGGGGCGTGGGCGGTTTGGCGGAAATCTCGGCGGTCGCCAGCGACTCTTACATGTAGCCCTCCACCATCCTGCGGGCGTAGCCGGCGGCCTCCTCGAAGTACTGCAGGTAGGACAGGACCTCGCTGAGCACGCTCAGCACGCGCAGGTGGTGCAGGTGGGTGTCGCCCAGCACCGGCTCCTGCTTCTCCAGGCACTCCCTGGACAGCTTCACCACCTGGGGGGCGGGGAGGAGACGCGACCGCTAGAGACTTTCCCACCAATAACAGAGCCCTGCTTTCCCACCAATAACAGAGCCCTGCCCTGCTTTCCCACCAATAACAGAGCCCTGCCCTGCTTTTCCACCAATAACAGAGTCCCGCCCTGCTTTCCCACCAATAACAGAGTCCCGCCCTGCTTTCCCACCAATAACAGAGCCCTGCGTTCCCACCAATAACAGAGCCCTGCGTTCCCACCAATAACAGAGCCCTGCGTTCCCACCAATAACAGAGCCCTGCGTTCCCACCAATAACAGAGCCCTGCGTTCCCACCAATAACAGAGCCCTGCGTTCCCACCAATAACAGACCCTGCCCTGCTTTCCCACCAATAACAGAGCCCTGCGTTCCCACCAATAACAGAGCCCTGCGTTCCCACCAATAACAGAGCCCTGCGTTCCCACCAATAACAGAGCCCTGCGTTCCCACCAATAACAGAGCCCTGCCCTGCTTTCCCACCAATAACAGAGCCCTGATTCAGTACTACTGTTGCGCTTTACCACTGACAACGCTACTGATAAATAAATAATCACTCATCAATAACTAACTTTACTAATCTAACTAGTTATAACTAATTTACACTAAAATGCTGACTGCCTGTGTCTTACAAACATAGTCATTACCAGCTCACTCAGCTGGGATACAGTGTGACTAATGTTACAGTTATTAATAATAAGAATAACAATGATTTTACAGTATTCTCCATAAAAACTGTCCAGCAGTTTCCTGAGAATTCTCAACAGAATTTCAACGGTGCTTTGCCAAAATCATTTCTCAGAATGTTGCAAAAAAAAGTTTCTTATCAGTAATTATCAGTAATCTGCAGGAATGTTACTGGTGCCTAAAAGGATATGAGGCCCTAAATTAGGTAGAGACCCTCATGATGTCCAGGCTGGGCACAGTTCTGCATACTCTCCAGATCAGGGGTCACATCTCCAGGCCTGGAGGGCCACAGTGTCTGCAAGTTTAATTCCAGTTCTGGAGGGCCGCAGAGTCTGCAGGTTTAACTCCAGTTCTGGACTGCCGCAGAGTCTGCAGGTTTAACTCCAGTCCTGGAGGGCCGCAGTGTCTGCGGGTTTAACTCCAGTCCTGGAGGGCCGCAGAGTCTGCAGGTTTAACTCCAGTTCTGGACTGCCGCAGAGTCTGCAGGTTTAACTCCAGTCCTGGAGGGCCGCAGAGTCTGCAGGTTTAACTCCAGTCCTGGAGGGCTGCAGTGTCTGCAGGTTTAACTCCAGTCCTGGAGGGCCGCAGTGTCTGCAGGTTTAACTCCAGTCCTGGAGGGCTGCAGTGTCTGCGGGTTTAACTCCAGTCCTGGAGGGCCGCGGTGTCTGCAGGTTTAATAACTGGCCTTTGATAACTGTGTATGCTTATGCTCTTATGTTTGGAAAAAGTCAAAGTATTTCACGTAATTATTTGACTCAGGTGTGTCTCAGCGTACCCCTCTGGAACACAGGGGAGGGGGGGGGGGTTTGTACCTCATGGTAGTTCCCCTCGGTGCGACTTTTCTCGATCTGCTCCAGAGTTTTCAGGCTGTACTCCGTCACCTCCTTCACCACCTCCTCTGAGGGCTGAGGGCGGAGAGACAAGCGCATCATGGGAACAGAACATCTGAAGCGACTGCTGATTGGCCAGGTGAGGCTTCCACCACACTGCGCTCACCTGGCCACGCTCTGTAGATCAGGTGAAGGAGAGCTTTGGACAGCCGCTATCTTGTAATTCAAGCCAATTTGTTCACGCCTGTGGTTTCTCACGGCACTGCAGAGTTTGGCCACAAGAGGGTGGTGTTCCCCACTTAGAGAACATCTGTTCAACCTTGCCAGGAGTACCGTTAAGATGGAAAGCACCTTGGCTTCTAACTGGCTCACTCACTCACTCATGTTTAGCAGGCTGAAGATTCTGCACAAGGGGAAGCTATTAGCACTCAAGTAGCAGGTGCTCCACATTAAAAGACACCATGTGTCCTTGTTATCCCATAAATACAGTTAAAAACGGTACAGGTGGTTCGGGCGCTAATTAGAGAGAAACTGCCAATCACATGACACCCAAAATAATCAGATAATTTGGGTGTAAATCTTGCGCATATGTCTTTGAATCTTTTTATTTTTTTTAAATCTTGAGCACAATTTAAGCTCTTTTGACAGGATCCACTGGGCCAAAGGAAGAGTAACGAAATGCATTGTCTTCTTCAGTCCCACACTTGAGCCCCCAGCGGGTCCAGATCGCAAGGCACTCTCAGCACCGGGGGAGGAGCGGTTCTGAGGTGGGACCTTGTTCTTGGGGGCGGCAGTGCAGTATAATGGCTAAGGAGTTGGTCTTGTAACCTAAAGGTCGCAGGTTCGATTCCCTGGTAGGACACTGCCGTTGTACCCTTGGTACTTAACCAATATATAATTGGCTACAATGTAAGTCGCTCTGGATAAGAGCGTCTGCTAAATGCCACATTGGCTAAATGCCTGTGATGTCATGTTCTCCCACTGTCGTGCTGGTAGAGCTTTGTGGAAACACTGGGTCAGACTCAGACCCCTTAGACCCGCATACCAGCAGCCTACATATGCGATGAACAAAGCAGCCACCAGTCACTAACCACCAACCCACACTCTGCAATGTGCCATTACTCTGTTCTGGACCGTCTCACAGCTGGTTTCACTGTTCTAAAGAAACTGGCCCGTCTTCATTCAAGAGAGGGGCTAGTGTGTGTGTGTCTGCGTGTGTCTGTGTGCGACTGTGCGTGCGGGTGCGTGTGTGTGCGTGTGTGTGTGTGTGTCAGTGGAGGGAAGGAGTCTTTGGAAGTCAACTTTAAAGGCGCTTCACTCCACCAATGTTAATTTGGCAATCCTTACAGACCAAGTCAATCTACAGTAGTACTGGTCACTTAAAAATAACCGTAGCCACGTGAGATAGCAGTGGTATGAAAGGCCCTCAGGACGGGATGGGGGGTGAGGGGGGGGGGGATTTAGGGGTGGGTATGCAGGCTGAGTGCCTTTGCCCCCAAGCTAGCTGGGACAAGTTTGGTATTTTCCTGCAGTCGCCCCCATCCGCCACACATTCTATTCTATCATTTTGTTTGGCAAAGAATGTTCAATGGGCCTTTGTTTTATATATACATATTGTCCAGTTCATTTGCATTCTGTGTTTTGCATGTCATGTGGATTTCCTTGCCCTGAGTGATCCGTTCGAGATTTGTCTGAATTTGACTAAATTTTATTGAAGTTTGCATTACGGGGGACGCTGGCCCAGTTACTCAGGCATTGTGGTCCGTCAGTGGTAATCATAGCCATGGCTATGCCAGAATGGGGGGCGGGGGGGGTTGGGGAATACTGACTAAGTTTATAACATGTTTTTATAACTGTAAATGCAGGCTTGCATGGGGCTAACACATAACACCGGTCCATTGCTCTTTGAATGGTTCGGCCATTTTGATAACCTGGTAATGCTGAGGGAGGGAAGGGGGGGGGGGGGCACCACACCCACCTTCTGGCCGTCCAACTCCTTGGCGGCCGTCATGAGGTCGTCCTTGGTGCGGTGGGTGCAGTGATCGCAGGCGCAGTCGAAGAAGTACTGGTGCTTCAGCAGCTTCTGCCGGTCCGTCGACACGTTCAGGAAGTCCACGTACCCCACCGTCAGCTCCTGCCCCTCCGGGATCTTCTCCAGAGCTCGGAGCTCGATCCTGGGGGAGGCGCAGGGGGGTTTGGGAGGTGGGGGGGGGGGGGGTGGCGGAGGCAGAGAGAAAGAGGTGGGGGAGTGGAGAGAGAGAGAGAGAGAGAGATGAGGGGGAAGAGCAGTACAGGGAGAGAGAGACAGATAAAGAGAGAGTGAGAGGGCAAGAGAGGAATACAGGGAGAAGGGAGGGAGAGGAGGAGAGCGGTACAAGGAGAAAGAAATAAAAGAAAGAGAGAGAGAGGAGCACAGAGAGAGAAGGAGAAAGAAATAGTGAGAGGGAGAGAGAGAGGGAAGGAGAGAGAAAGAGAGACAGAGTTAGAGAACAAGAGCAGAGTGTGACGGGACAGGAACCTCAGAGTTATGGACTGAGTGGTCAACCAAGTGAGGTCTGAAACTGTTTATCACTGCTACACAAAGGTGAGCATCAAACCACGAGGAATCACACCTCCCGTTGATAAAAATTTAGAATATTATCCAATCAGACAGTTAGGGGGGTGTGGCTGAGCACTGTTGCTAAAGAATACAAGGCTGGAAACAGTTTTTTAAATCTAAAAAAGGACAGAAGAAAGCCAAGCAGTCTGTGAAAGAGCTGAAGACTGTGGGTTTGAAAAAGGGACAGCTGATGTGTGTGTGTGTGTGGGGGGCTCAATTAAAATGTTAGTTTTAGCTACAAAATGAAAATATTCTATTCAAAAATGACAGCTTCAGTAGTCTAAGTATTGCATCATGCATTATATAGGCTGCATTCCATCATGCATTGTGTATGTATTTAAAACACTTTTGAGGCAGATAAAATTTCGAAAAATGACCCTGCAGATGCCAGAGAATTTTCAAGGAAACATTAGTTTGCAAAACGTACCATCATGAAAGGGGACTGCGTTCTACACCTTGCTGCATAGTTTCTTTTATAAATTGTCAGTAATTGGGCATGAACTTTGCTGGTATCTAAAAGTTTTTTTAAAATATTTGGCTTGGGTCATATTTGTTTTCTGGGCACCTCAAGTGTAACTGAACATGAAAATGCCTCTACTTTGAAAGGTCAGAGAGTGACCAGGAGTAAACGTTCCATCAGCCAATAGGATTTTGTCAAATAAGTATATCTGAAAGGCTGCCCTCAGCACGGTCGACATTGGGAGAAATAGGCTGGAACAGCACATTCTACCTGAGAACATCCATGTGGTTACTCTAGCACCACGTGTTCCGATAAAGGCATTTTCTCAAGTAATTACACTACATGGCCAAAACAATTTGGATGCCTGACATCCAACGTCTCATCCAAAATTTATAGGCATTAATATGGAATTGGTTCACCCTTTGTTGCTATAATAACCTCCACTCTTTATACTAGATGTTGGAGCATTGCTGCAGGAATTTGCTTCCATTCAGCCAGAAGAGCATTGGTGAGGTCGGGCACTGATTGGGCGATTAGGCTGGCTTTTCAATTCATCCCAAAGGTGTTGGATGGGGTTGAGGGTTCTGTGCAGGCCAGTCAAGTTCTTCCACACCGTTCTCAACAAAACCATTTCTATACAGGTCCTGCTGTGTGCCCAGGAGCACTGTCATGCTGAAACAGGAAAGGGCCTTCCCCAAACTGTTGGGGAAGCACAGAATCATCTAGAATGTGATTGAATGCTGTAGCATTAAGATTTGCCTTCACTGGAACTAAGGGGCCCAGCCCAAACCATGAAAAACAGTCCCAGACCAAGGGGTGTCCAGAAACGTTTGGTCATATAGTGTATTTAATGGGTAGATATACATCAGAATTAGTTTCAGTCACACCTCTGAAGCTCTGGAAAGGGGGATTTTGCTCTGAATCTTGTCAACTTTAGCAAAAATAGACATCAGGGTGTATGTCCATAGCTATCACACAATATATCACATTTAAAAACATGATCACACAAGGGACAAAAATAAATCAAGCCATTCGCAGCCTTAAGTTATTTTTAGATATTGACAGAGCGTTTGGCAATGTAGCCAAACACAGAGGCCATCAGGGACACTCAGTGCACTCTACTGGAATTCTGCATTTTGTAAAACAAGCACCAATTTCCTGACACAGGTAGAACACGTGCCAGGGAAGATTTTTAACTGCTGTGTAAGTCCATTGCTGACAAGAGTACAACATGCTCCTTGATTGGTGGAGCTCCTCTGTGGATCTGTGGATAACCTATGACATCACAGGAAGACGGATAAAGTTCCATCAGTTGTGATGTCATAAAGAGAATTTCAGCATCCCCTTTCCTGACCCTGCTCCATAATCTGGAGCATGTTATGGAAAGTATTCAGCTTTAAAATGATACAACCATCAGAAAAAGCACAATTTTCTCATACCGCATTTAAATTTACAACCAAAAGCAGCACTTCTCCTCCTCTTGCAACAGTTATGTCTGCCTTCACAAAAACTACAACATTAAAAGTACAATCTGAAAATATAATTCATACGAATAACGTGATTACAAAACATAATTTGTTCTCATTTGTGCAGACCAGACACAGAGAAGCAGCCCGCTGCTCAAACAGGCACACAGCTGTGCACAAGCTGGCTTTTGAAGCATGCAAGCCACAGATGCAACTCATTGAGTAGCAGGAAGCTTCAGCCATGACAGATTCTCCTTAGTCATGCTCTTCAGATGTCAGGCCCCCAGTATGAAATGGGCCATGACCCCACCCAAAAAAATAAAAAAATAAAACCATGCCTGGTGTTATGCAAGGCCTTGTTCATGCACGACAGTGGATTTAGGAGTTTTATAAGAATTACTTTTCTCTACCATGACATTGAGGATTATGTGTCAAAGTATTACTCCCAAGTAAAATGCTCCATATTAATTTAACACTCTTTGGGGTTTTTATGAGAGCACTCTCATCAGAGTAACATGGGCATGAGTTTATTTCAAGCTGAAAATATTCTTGTGAAATGCAGTGAGCGAAAAGTGAGTTTAACTTACCTGCGTGTAGATGAGCATATCACTAAAATCTGTTTTCACTTCCTACTGAACATACGTATTTGGAGTTCAACGGAATGTTATGAACTGCATAAAGAGGTAAGAAAGAGAGGGCTCTAGTGTTACTGTGACCTCAACATCCCGTGTTTGGGATGGAGTGGCCAGATTTGTGTGAGTTGATGGTAAGGGTTGCAGTTTCTTGGGGGGGGGGGGGGGGTCAAGGTTCAAGGGTCAGCGGTCATCACACACCAAACAGACCCACCTCCTTTGAGAGTGACAGAAAGTGTTCACAGCCGTCTGACTAGAAGACAAAATGAGAACCCAACCTTTACACACCTACAGACACAGCTGTACATGGTCACTTCTAAATATACAGCATACAGTACATACAGTACACATGTACGCACACATACAGTATAGTCTCTCCTAAAATAAATTCATTCTCACTGGACAATACCCACTCTCTATTGTCTCCACAGACACACACAGTCTCGCACTCTCACACACACACGCACTCACACATATACGCAAGCACACACACGCACAGTCTCACACTTGCACACGCTTGCACACACACAGTCTCACACTCACACATGCACAGTCTCTCTCTCTCACACACACACACACACACTCACACATATACGCAAGCACACACACACGCACAAGCACACACACACTTGCACACACACACACACAGTCTCACACACGCTTACACACATACACACACACAGTCTCACGCTCACGTACACACAGTCTCACACACATGCACACTCACACATATACGCAAGCACACACACACAAGCACACACACACACAGTCTCACACTCACACATGCTTGCACACACACACAGTCTCGCACTCTCACACACACACACACACACTCACACATATACGCAAGCACACACACACGCACAAGCACACACACACTTGCACACACACACACAGTCTCACACACACACATACACACACATAGTCTCACACTCACGTACACACAGTCTCACACACATGCACACACATAATCCCAGCAGTGGACAGCAGTGCCGTGTGGTTGGTTAGGAACAGTGTGTGTGGGGTAAGTGGTACGCACTTGCCGTGGTTGAGGATGACGGTGCAGTTGGGCCAGCAGTCATGGTTGACCAGGCACAGATTTGGGAAGATGCCCACACCCACAGCCTGCAGTCCTCTCTGGTCACTCAGAGTGAACCCGTTACAGTTAATCTGGGAAAAGAGACAGGATTGTCCAAGTACGTAAAGGGCTGGTATTAATGTACTGAGTACACAAACGTGCTTATTACACAGACGTATGCTAACATACTTAGAACAGAGCTGACTACTAATATATTCAGTACAGAGGCTGAACCTAACATATCGAGCTCAGAGACTAGTATGAACAAGCTGAGAACATGGACTTGTACTAACAAACTGAGAATATATATTTAAGTAAAGTACTAAAATGCCATTGAGTACTGGGACCGGGACTAACCCATTGAGTACAGAGATTGGTGCTAACACTCTGAGTACAGATACACTAGCTGCCACAGGTAAGCCTGCCAGGTGGAGTCTTAAGGCCATATATTCAGGTTGCTGGCTCATTTTGATGTCCACTATTAGACTTTGGCTGCAGAGGTGGAAAATCCAGGTTCAGAAAGTAAAAAGTCCTCCCAGGGATTTTGTTCGGATTGCCTGGATTTGCCCTTTAGCACAGTTCTTCAGCCAGGAGGTAGACCTGAACTGTGAACTAATAAGCTGGCTTGGTTCATGGGCGGAGGAAACACATGGCAGGACCTCTTGCTTTCTGACCCCTGGATTTGCACCTCTGCTTGGACGTGGAGGCCTGAGGCACATTTGTGACACAGTGAAGGTTAAGGTGAAGGAGTGCTGAAGCCCGGAGAGGGCGAGCGGTGGGGCGGGGGGGCGGGGGGGGGGGCTTTGGGGGGAATTAAGAAGCCCTGGCAGGCGCTACCTCCCCCTGAAGTAGCATGGCAGTGCAGACACAGCCAATGAGAGCAGAGCCTGTTTCTACAAAACTGAGAACCGAGGATCCTGCTGACACTGAGAACAGAAATCCGCTCTGACACACTGAGAACAGAAATCCGCTCCGACACACTGAGAACAGAAATCCGCTCTGACACACTGAGAACAGAAATCTGCTCCGACACACTGAGAGCAGACCGCTGCTAACATCGTCTGAGCGGCTGATGGTGCTGACACACTCTGATCAGGGGTCAGGGGTCAGAGGTCAGGGGTCGGTGCTGTCAACTGATGGAGACAAATGAACCAATCAAAACCCACATGCAGAAATCACCAGGAAACAAATACAGATCCGGAAGGGGAAAGGAGGAAAGCAAAATGGACAGGAAGAAAGAGAGAGAGAGGGAAAAGAGGCGGAGGGAAAGAGAGGTACGCACCACGCCGATTATGTGGGAGATGGAGTCCACGGGGTACTGCCGGCCGCCCCGGGGCCAGTAGTCCAGGAAGTTGTGCACGTCGATCTTCAGCTCCTTCAGGTCTTCCTCGGGCATGTCCGCCACGTGGTCCTCCAGCTCCTCCAGCGTGGTCAGCTGAGCGTCCGAGGCCACGCCCCCATCCTTCTGCATGCGCCACAGAATGCGGGCTGCGAGGCTGGAGGACCGCGGAGGGGGACGCATTTTTAAAAGAACATGCGAGCGCAACATTCGCGTTCACATTAGAGCTGCGGTCTGCTTGATTTCAAACCGGACCCGGGTCAAATACGTATTTGTTTTGGATTCAAATACTTTTCTACGCTTTACTGATCTTGTCTGGTGTATTGGAACCAATGAAATACTCTCAAAAAAAAAAAAGCGCAAACCCCGCCTTCTGGTCATATTGGGAGGCTCAATTACACCAGTCACAATCAACAGAGCACAGAAAAGTATTTGAATCCAAAACAAATACGTAATTGACCCAGGTCTGTTTCAAACAGATCAGGAAATTATCCAAAATTCAGCCTGTGAGATGCCAATCGCCATTCAGTTGACTCAAGCAAAATTACCAAAATTGACTTCCTGACCTTGATTTGTAAGTCTTTCTTTCCTTTCAGAGAACCACAGGCGAGGGAGACCGTGTGGCACAGACTGTAGGGTGGCCGACTCTGAACCTATAGATGAATCCCCTACTACAGCACTGTCTGTACAGTGATCCCATCTCTACCTGTAACCCTCTCTGCTTTCCCCATCTAAACAAAGTGGGGGGGTAGCAAGTTGGACTGTAGCATGCTCCTTCTTTTAAGAATTTGGAAGTTAAAAAAGAAGGAAGTAATGAAATAAAACTGCTCAAAAGTCAAATACTTATGAAAAAAATGGAAGGAGCAGGCTCCGTGAAGGTTTTAGAGATTCTTGGAAGTCACAAAGGCCAAAAACCTATGTGGAAAACAGTTAAAAATAAACACAGAGACTCAAGGTGTACTTCAGTAACCTCTGTCTTCTTCACACACCATGAAGAAATATGTTACTGCCTGCAGAAGAAGCGCTCTGGCCTTGATTTGATTTAAACCTGCAGCACCAGGTAATGTGACCAAATAAAGACTTCGGCTGAACCATTACGTGCCAAGGAAGAACAAAGGCTGCCAGAGCCAGAGGTTTGTAAGACCAGAACTGTCTACTCCTAATACAGGAAGCACATACGAAAGCACAAGGACATCTCGGTTAACAGAATGATCTTTATAGGTCCAATAGGACAAACCTTTTTTCAACATTCCAATAAAATTGCAGAATTG
Organism: Anguilla anguilla; assembly: GCF_013347855.1. Lineage (NCBI taxonomy): Eukaryota > Metazoa > Chordata > Actinopteri > Anguilliformes > Anguillidae > Anguilla > Anguilla anguilla. Next base: position 31,241,134 of record NC_049214.1, read on the forward strand.
CAATCTTGCATTTACTTTTTCGCAACCTTTCCATCCCCCCTCCACCCCTTTCCTTACGGGACGTTCTGATTGGCTGCCTGGCTGTACTGCCCCCTCTGTTACTCCCCCGCCCCCAGCTTACCGCACGTTCTCATTGGGCGCCTTGCCGTATGTCCTGATTGCGGCGCACTCCTGCTTGTGCTCTTCCCAGCATGCCCTCTGGCAGGTGCGGTCGCAGTACTGGGCGAACCTGCACTGGCCACAGCGGTGCAGCTTCTGCTGCTGGCGGAAACAGCTGTGGCACACCTGCTGGGACAGGCTGGGGCGGGGCCAGGGTAAGGGGGGCGGGGCCAGGGAGATGAGGGGGTGGGGCCAGTGTAAGAAGGGGGTGGGGTCAGAACAGGGACAGGGTGGAGACAGATAATAAAGTCATTATTATTATTATTATTATTATTATACACCATGGAAAATAATGTAATATATCATACACCATGCATATACTAAATATATTTACCATATACTTTCCAAACACTGGAAAATGTAAAAGTGAATTATATCTTGATAAAAAGGTGAATGAGTAAGTGAATGAGTGTTTGAGTGCTTTCCCGATGGAGTAAATCCACCAATCCGCACTGAGGTCTTTCTGCAGCAGCAGGGCCTCTCAGTCCAGTGCCCAGTATAAAGTCAGGAGCTCTTTATATTTTCTCCTTTAACGTTGCTGACGCTGCATCAACACCTCTTAATGAATAATTTGAATCAAATTGGAAAAAAAATCATTAAAATGATTTGCCTTGCCCTGCAGGATGATGGACTCATACTTAGAAATTATTTGCCTTGTCCTGAAGGATTGCAGACTCACGCATTGAAACTATTTCAGAATTTTTTTAGTGCTTTGATTGGTACAAACAAGCAAGGTTGGGTGGTAATGGATTATCTGAACTATGCAGTCAAATTACAAAAATAACTGTAATCAGCCCTGGATACTTTTTTTAATCACAGTTTCTTTTCTTAAGATTACACAATTACATTTCAACATACTTCAACGTACAACGTGCACACACATATCCACCATATGTCGTGGTGGAAATTCCAGTTTGGTTCCAGACTGGTTTTAAGCTTGACCAGCTGGTTTGAAGCAAGATGGCCAAGATAACAACCATGCTGACAAAACCATACCCAGCTGGGCCAGCTTAGTGCACACATCACTGTATTCCACATATGAAGCTGGAGCAGAACTTGGCTACATTCTGCCTTAGGCTGAAAACTGGATTTCCACCAGGGTGTACATACACACACGTGCAATCACACACACATACACACACACGCATACACACACACACACACACACACGCACACATACATACACAGAGTAACACAGGGGAAAGGACGGGAGTTGAAAACTTTGCCCTCCCATCACACCTGTCAGCGCCCCTCCCTCCCCAGGGTATTGAGCTGCTTATGCAACCCCCCCCACACCTGTCTGCTGTCTTTTATTTCCCCATCAGCTGCCCCATTCACAGGCGGCTTTCTGTTCACACCTGTTGGACCTGTAGCTCCACGATCACAATCACAGCCACACGTGCACGTCCACACAGTAAAGCCAACTGAACAATAATAAGAAAACCTGACCGTTGCTACGTTCCCAGTAATATAAATGAAAGTATGGATCGTACACAGTATTATAAATGAAAGTATGGATGGACAGTGTTTTCCGTCTTTTTAAAGTGTTTTTTGGCTGTCCAGATGAAGGCCAGTTTTGGGTTAAAATTGTTGCCTCTGTCAACTGCTATTAATGTTGAACCCACACAGACTAGGGCAGTGGTTCCCAACCCTGTACCTGGAGCTCTACCATCCTGTAGCTTTTCATTTCAACCCTAATTCAGCACACCTGACTCCACAAATTAGCACACAACAAGAGCTCTTGCTTTGGTCCGGTTGGCGTGAAAACCTATAGGACGGTAGATCTCCTGGAACATGGTTGGTTATGTGGAGGAAAACCTCTTCTTAGGTTCGGTGGGTGAGTCGGCGATGTAAGAATAAAGACTAGAAATTATGATTTCTTCTAATAACCTTTTTATTCTCTTCAATCAATAATCCTTTTCATGTACATAGGCCTACGGGAGGTCTCCAGTACCATAAAGACACATAGAGAGCTTCCTCGCATTATGTTTTACATCCTTTTTATACAACCAGATCTCCTCCTACCCTGATGTATCTTCCCTTTAAAATAACCAATCCCAGCCTAGGTCAAACTAATGTTTCATCAGTTAGTTTAACAATAACTATTATATAATTTTCAATTTTAATCAATGACAGATATTTCACTACACACACTTACAGAGGAATGTATATGCATGACTTGAATAACAAGTATTTGTCCTCATGATTAACAATTGTTCACTCTTCCAGTTCCAAAGTACATGCACTTTAAATGCATTCACTACATGCTGTAATCCAAATGAAATATTGACTCATATACACACCACCATGTTCCAACAAACTATGTTAAGATCATTACCATTGCTGGCATTACTTTGATTTTCATTCATTTATTTAATAGAATATAATCTATACATTTACTAGATATAGCAAATCAGTTCTTTCTAGGTCAGCATCCTTTCTCTTCTCTTGCAACTCAAAGGTCTTCTGCACAAGACTGTTTCCCAACAGAAGTTACTTACAAAATTTCACTAAGTAAATGTTTACAATTTTTCCTCCTGCAACTGGGGTTCAAAGATTCTCTAGGTAGTATGCATCAGTGTATAAGGAGGCCACTGTCTTTCCATAGTTACAAATTCTTAGACATAACACAGAATACCTACTGTTCTTCAGTGATCATCCCATAATCACATACATTTAAATATATTCTTGATCAGTACAATCTTTAATAAGAAGAAATGTAAAAACATTAAAAGAATGAAGGAGAAGCATACTTCCACAGTTACCACTGGACTAGGGCATCCGCATCAACACACTTTCTCTTTAACAAAGACGAGAGAAACCAGACGGTCAGATTTACTAAAGAAATCCAACAGACATGGCTACAGTTTATGGAGAATATTCACACGTCCTAAAGGGCTTTTTTAATAAGGAAAAGCAGAGATTTCACAGTGTAAACGATGTTGACGAGAGCAGAAATGGGAGAAGGTGAAAGCAAAGGACAGTGCGTTTGTGTGACCCCCCCCGCATCACACGCACACACCCAGCCCTGCCTGGAATGTGGGAACAAAAACACTCCCCGCCCCGCACACAGCCCTGCAACACTTCAAATTGAGCAGTCAGGTGGTCGTCTGACAGCAGATTAGGACAGGGGCCTGTGGTGTGTCAAAGAGAGGCTGTCTCTGAAAACTGCCTGCCTACCTCTCCACCCCCCCCCCCCCCCCTTTACCCTGCTGTTTACACCCCAGCCCCCCACCCACCCATCACCCCTGCTGTTCTGCTCACTGTCACCCCTGTTGCACATCCCCCCCCCCCCCCCCCACTCAACCCCCCTTCCTAAAACCGCAACCACCTGAAATCTTAAACGGTAGGTTGTGACAGGCTCACGTAGTCGGCTATTTTCAGATGGCATTCCAGGCTACAGTATATGACTCTAACATTCCACCCCCACCCCCCCTATAACTGCCACTCATCTATCCAGCAAAATGCTCTGTGTTAAATCAGCTCTATTTCTCTTCTGAGAGTTTGTTATAGGTGTTATTTGTATTCTGGCTCTTGGTTAGCATAGTTAACTTGCACTGGTGCTTTAGTGATGGTGTATCTTTACTCACTGTTGTATCTTTACGTGGTGGTGTATCTTTACTCACTGTTGTATCTTTACTCACTGGTGCTTTAGTGATGTTGTATCTTTACTCACTGTTGTATCTTTACTCGGTGGTGTATCTTTACTCAGTGGTGTATCTTTACTCACGGGTGTTGTTGGCCAGGTCTGATGCTATTGCTCATACTACTCAGGTAAAAGCGCTTCTGTTAATGCTACACTGTAAGTTCCTCTAAATAAGAGCATATGTTGAACAAATGTTAATGTAAGGCAACTCTGACAGTCTCTGAGTCAACTCTGACTCAATGTCACTCTGATACAGTACCTTTTATCCGTTGGTCAGTTAAATTACAGGAAATTTGAGCCCCTGCTCAGTCAAATTAACACTGAACATCTTGCCACGTATCTGTTGCATAGTACCGCTGTTTAGTTTCTAGCTGCGACCGCAGCTCTATCAATCAATCAATTTTTATTTGTATAGCGCTTTTAACAAAGGAGCTTTGTCACAAAGCAGCTTTACAGAGAACCAGCCCCCAAAGAGTAAGCCTAGGGCAACAGTGGCAAGGAAAAACTCCCTGACTGATAACAGGAAGAAACCTTGAGCAGAACCAGACTCAGAGGGGGAACCCATCTGCCACGGGCAGGCACCGGGTTGTTATGGAAATGGCTTACATGAAAACACAAATTATAATACATAAACAGCCTCTATAGCTCTGTCTGCCGGTCGGTCAGTTGGTCGGTCGGTCCGCAAAAGTGTCCCACCCCGTAGCAGCCACAGTTTTTGCCCCAGGAGGCTGAAATTTGGCGTGGAAGTTGGTCGTGACCGAAGGTAGAGCTGAGTAACTTTCAGGCCGTTTGACCAAGAGGGGGGCGTGGCGATGGGCCTTGGCCTATCACAAAAAGGTGCATAACTCTCCAATGGATTCACAGATTTGCACAAGATTTTGTGGAAAGGCTTGTCATGAGGCAAAGAAGAGGTCACGTGTTTGTGTGAGGGTGTGTGCGTGGACACATGCACACATGCGCGTGTGCGGTCGCAGCTATTGCGGATTCGCGCTTGTTTTTGTGCGGGTTTTGTGTGACAAAATGCCGTCCGCTTTTTCTCACGAGGTCCAACGGCAGCGCTCGCGTCTCCGTTTGAAGCCTGCCCGGCCGGCTATTTTAAAGTGAAGGAATGCGACAGTCACTTAAAGTGCGGACGGAAGCAAAAAGCAGTTGGACGTTTCACGCCCACCAAAATACGACCCGGGAACTCAAGGACATACAGTAACCTGCCGGCAGGAGATTAATTTAACAGGTCTGATTAAACAGACGTCTCCACGAGGCACTAGCTACATAAGGAATTCAAGGGAAAAAAAAATTGTACAAAAAAGAATTTCTGAAGGACAGGTGTAGACGAATGTGTGACAAAGCTCCTTCTTGTTATGTTTGTAACTCATTAGAGAAATCTGGGGGTTGGGAGTCCCTGTCACGCCACCCTAGACTGAACACAAAGTAAATTTCACTAGTTTAAAATCCCACCCTTACGTTTTCACGGAGTAGGCCTACTCTGCTTCAGTTGAAATAGCATGTGGACAAACCCTATTTAAAAGCAGGAAAATTCTGAATCGGATGGAAAAACCCATTTTGAACGTACAAAAATGCCAAGTTAGTGACACAGCAATGTCTATGAGTCATTAATTCAAACAGGTAAAATTTAGGCCAGCCAATAAAATCACTGATATAAAAATTACGCAGTTACCAGAAACAATACTGGCTGTCTTACCTCACTCAAATTAAACAAGCTGTACTCCAAAGCAATGCTACCCAATGTTTCCTAAATTGTTTCAAGTAACTTGGCGGGATGGTATATCTGCCACGGCACACCTGCCATCCCAATCAGTTTCACTAACTGTAATCTCATTGACGCATCTGTGTATGTAAGCAAATGACACCACCAGACGCCAGGCCTAACCAGCTGTCAGTCCTCTGCTCATTTGAGGACCATTTGTTGCTCTCACAAATTCCCAAAACTTCCTGTGCACAAAGAACACTGCCCATGCATGCGATACTCCTCTTAAATAAGTCATTTTGAACTCTTTACGTGACGTAACTTTTAAAACAACTGCTCCAGCGTGCTGAGAGTTTTCAATGACACCTGCAACTAGCTAAAACAGGACAAACTCCACGCGTGCAAGAAGCATTCTACTCTGAAAATTGGTCACAATGAAGCTTCTGTTTTACAATACATTACTTCACATTAATTTGCCGGGTGCTCTTATCCACTTACAAAATAAGGGTTACAACATTACAATATAAGAGAAATTGGGGGTTGTTTTGTAAAAAAATCTTCTTTAATTTTTGTTTTAAATGAAAGGTAAAAAAGGCTGTATCATTCCTGAATGTACATTGTGTACAGGTATAAAGTCTTTCGATTTCAGAACCATGAAAGGCATATAGTTGAGTAATGTCAAGGGCTCACTATTCTTTCTGTGCCACAAGTTGCTTCCGTTCTGAGGACGATTGTGTTGTGATGTCATATGCAACTCAAAGTTTACGGTAGAAAAATTTCTTAAATGCTGAATTTTAAAATTGTTCTCCTGCTGCGATTGTCAGACTGGACTGGGGCTATGTAATTAGATATTTTAACACCCCAAATATTTAGACCCTAAAGTTTTATCAGATGTTTCTGATACTCTTGCCCTAGTCTCTTTAGCTACATTTGTCACTCGGCAGTTGATGTGTGTGTCGCGTGGGTGTGTGTGTGTGCGTGTGTGCGTGCATGTGTGTATGGGTCTGTGTACGTGTATGTGTATGTGTGTGTATGTGTTGTGTGGGTCTGTGTGTGTGTGTGTGTGTGTGTGTGTTGCATGGGTCTGTGTGTGTGTGTGTGTGTGTGTGTTGCATGGGTCTGTGTGCATGTGTGTGTGTGTGTGTGTGTTGCGTGGGTCTGTGTGTGTGTGTGTGTATGTCGCATGGGTCTGTGTGCGTGCGTGTGTGTGTGTTGCGTGGGTCTGTGTGCGTGCGTGTGTGTGTGTGTTGCGTGGGTCTGTGTGTGTGTGTGTGTATGTTGCATGGGTCTGTGTACGTGCGTGTGTGTGTGTTGCGTGGGTCTGTGTGTGTGTATGTTGCATGGGTCTGTGTGTCTGTGAGGCAGGGAGTTTATGGATTAAAATAGCCTGTCTTCCGCGTTCCCGCCAGGAACACCAAATGCTGGGACAAACTGTGAGGCGAGTGGAGGCTGTTTGACCTGGTCAGTATGCACAAATGTCCCAGTGTGTGTGTATATATATGTGTGTGTGTGTGTGTGTGTGTGTGTACATGCGCATGCGTGTGTGTGTAAGGAAGAACCAGCTCCTTGCCTGCAGTGTTTTGGGAGTATGGCTCTGTTTGTAAACACAGCTCAGTCAGCAAATAGGATGAGAGGGATGAGATCATAATTTGTGGGGGGAAAAAAATTGGCCCAAAGAGTGGCTAGTGTGTGCACGTGTAAGTCTGTGCACGCGTGTGTGTGCATGCTTGTGTGTGTGCATATGTGTGTGTGTGTGTGTGTGTGTGTGTAAATGAGCCAAAAAAAAGTAAACAGTACAAGTGTATTAAATCTGTTCGGCATGTTAAGGGGCACAGCTGGGTGATCAAGTGACCACGCAGACGCCAGCGAGGCCAATCAGCTGATCCTCATCTCCACTCGCTCCAAAACCACAGCTCTCCTCCTCCAAACCTGCTCAAACCACCCATCCCATATCAGCCCCGGGGGACCAACCTCTGCAAGTGATACCTCTGCAGGGCAAAACCGCTCCAGCATTCCCAGGAAGAGAGAGATAGAGAGAGAGAGAGAGAGAGAGAGAGAGAGAGATAGAGAGAGAGAGAGAGAGAGAGAGAGAGAGAGAGAGAGATCGATCCCCCTTTCACTCTCACCCCGCTACCGCACCCCCACCCCCCAACACCCCCCCACCCACCCCCACCCCCACGCGCCTCTAACCCCAAATGGTCGGGCAACACACAGTGTCAACAAGTCTCAGTATCCCTTTACAACGGGGAGACGTGTTATTGAGCTGCAGCCATGCTAAGCAGGCTGCACGTCACATTCTGTGTGTGCATCTACTAATCTTTGTACACACTCTGGCATCCGAAAATACCAAGCTGCTGAACTCTCAACTGAGCTCCTGTGCTGTGTAGATCTCAGTGTTAATGAGTGCAGTCGGTGAGCTGGGCACTGAGCACAGTACAGTGTTAATGAGTGCAGTCAGAGGGCTAGCCACTCAGCACAGTACATTGTCAATGTACACACCCCAGCATTACTGAGTCACTGAACACCCCATTGTCATACTGAACCCAGCACACCATAGCATATTGAGTGACTGAACACAATGCAGTTTAATTAAAATAGGGCACTGAACGCAAGGCACATTTAATAAGTCACTGAACTCACTGAACAACCGCAGAATATACTGACACATTATCTCACTCCTTACAAAGTTTGAAATAAAATAGGCTCTTTAACGGAGGATTGTGAGAGAAACTGTCCTCGTCAGAAAGCAACAAATGTGAAGTATGCCTCGTACTGAGACCAATTTGCCCAGAATGCCCTCCTCTACCCTGAAGCTTCTCTCCAACTGGACTTGCCAGGGGCACGCAAAAGATACCAAACACAGAGCACCTTATGCGGCAAAGTCCTGTAAACTGGCATGCTAGCACTTCTTTAGAGAACTTCATAGACAACGACTGCAAACGAGCTATCGCGCTGAACCGACCCTGCGCGTTACAGTTTTTCGCCAAACTCTTTGGCACGGCTAATGTACGGCGTCACTCGACTGTACGCGGGACGAGCGTGCCTCTCGCTGTCTGCGTGTCCTAAACCGCGCCGCTCTAGTCTAGACCCGCTCTAGTCCAACCGGTGGTTGCCGACGCAGCGGCGTCTTAGCACGTTGTTAGCACGTCGCACACGCTGCCTGTGTCGAAAAGCGTTAAGCGTTCAGTGTGTCCCCGTAGCAACAGCGTCTGAGCTTCTCCAGCTCTCGGGTGTGCCTGTGTGCACTGTATAATATCTCTCCCTCCCTCTCTGTTGTCCCCCCCCCTACTTTATCTGGGGGTTCTGCTCGGCCCCCCCCCCCCTACCTGTCGAAGACGACGGCGGCGAAGCTGGGCTCGGCGAACACCACCTCTCCCGCCAGCAGCTCCTTGGCGGCTTTCAGCCCGCGGCCCTTCCCCTCGGTGGTGAAGACCTCCACGCTCTCCATGTTCTGGAGGGTCATTTCGGCGGTCCAGGCGAGAAGAGGAGGAGTGGAGAGAAAGAGAGAGAGAGAGAGAGAGAGGGAGGGAGAGAGAGAGAGAGAGAGAGACTGAGAGTGAGGGAGAGAGAGAGAGAGAGAGCAAGAGAGAGTGGCGGCCGGCCTGTAGTTGCACACAGAATCTCCTCCTAAATCCCACTGTTCCAGCACCTGCCCATTCAGCACCCCTACGCCCCGTAAACCCAAAATAGACTTGCCTGTCCTCACAGGATGTACCACCACAGTGGGGTGACCCGGGGGTGCCTCAGGGAATTTAGGTGGGGGGGTTCAGGTTTGTCAGTGCTCTGGTCTTGGGAGGCTGGCCAGAAGAAAATACTGTTGACCTCTCCAGTATGGGGGTGGTGGTAGAGGTGGGGGGGGAGTGTGAATGGGCCCCCCTCTTTTGGGTGAGGTTGGGTCATCCCAGTACTATTTTTAAATCTGACAGCTGCGTCTGCCAGTCAGTGAAGTAAAGCAGCGACGGCAGGGGTGGAGGGGGTGGGGGGTAGGGGGAGCCTGTTCTTTCATTCAGTTCTCAGTTCTCAACACCCCCCCCCCCCCACCGCCCTCCCCCTTCTTCTTCCTCAGATAACCCCCCCACCTCACCATGTCATAATTCCTTATTTCTTGCCGCCTTGTCTCTTTAATTGTCCTTCTTATTTGTTCTCTCTCCTTCTTTCTTAATCCTCTCATTTCCCCTCTCAACCTGTCCTCTCCCCACTCCTCTGTTCTTCTTCCTCTCCCCTTCATCCTCTTCTTCACCCTTGTACCTTTTCCGTCATCCCTTTTTCCTTCCTGTCAACTCATTTTGTTTCCCCCACCCCCCCCCCCCATCGCTCATGCCACTTTAATCAACGTATTTTCTACTTCTTTCTCATTGTAGTGTTCCTTGCTTTTTCAAAAGCTCTTACATCTCCGTCTGTCCGTCTGTCTGTCTGAATATTTTGGCTGGTCCTTTAGAAAGTGTGATGGAGCCGTCGATGGCAGGACGTGCAGTAAATACCGTAGCCAGTGTGGACAGAGGCGTGTGGACTGAGGCGTGTGGGCCCTTCGCATGCCTCCTTCCCCAAATCTGGAATCAGCGAGAAAAAGTCTCCCACCCCACCCACGCCCCCACCCCCACCCCCAGTCCCAGTCATGAGGGGGTGATTAATCCCCTGGAAAAAAGTAGCACCTTTATAAACAAGCATGGATACTTGGAGGATTACATCGTCTCATCAGGATCAACTATTTACAGCTGGGGAGGGGTGGGGGCAGGGGGGAGGGGGCGGAGTTTGAGTGTGATGGTTTCCAGGTGATGGGGGAAGAGATGGGGATGATATGCGCACCAGACGTTCTGCCGAAACACTCCCTATTTGTCCTGCTGAATGTATTCAGCGCGCTGGCCACAGAGTTACGTTATCTCCCAGCAGCCCCCGGGACCACGGTGTGGTGTCACGGTTACGGAACTGGGCTTGCAAACCTAAAGATGGGATATGACACTGGTGTTGTTCCCTGGAGCAGAGTACATAACCAGAACTTTATGCTGTATATATCCGGCTGTGTAAATGGATACTATGCAAAAATGCTAAAGCTGTGTACGTCCCTCTTGATAAGAGCGTCAGCTGAATGCCAGTGATAGTAAATCCATGGGGCTCACTCCTACTGACCTGTGTGTTCTGGTTGCATTGCATCATGGGTGTCATACTCACAAAACTTCTCACTCTTTAACTCCAATTGCCATATTGCTAAGCCTACATAATAATAATAATAGTTTTTCTATACTTTGTTGATTGTAATGTGTTTGGCTATTTTCCACATATTTGGACAATAAAGTAGCATTCTGTTCCAGTCAATTCCAACAATACTATCTATTTATATTAGTGTAGTTTTGCTCCATGCATCAGAACCCCCCTGCTGCCAAGAACTAAGCAGAATTGAAATAACAAAACTTGAACCAGAGTTTGCATAACTACTTGTTTATTTTCATTATTCAAATTTGTAAGAAAATCCATAATCTGCTTGACTGAACATAGAATTTTGCACATTTAAAAGATTCTTCATGCCTAGCGTTCACATACAGTGCAGCGCTTGATAACCATTCTATGGTACATAGACAATATATATTGGCACACTCATAGAACTCCAGGACAACTAAAAAAATCAATAAAAGCTGTAGCCTGTCAGTACATTTGCAGAAAATAACTGAAACAAAAAGGATCACATGAAATAGTCTAGTAAACAAACTCCCCGCACAAACATGTCCTTGAAGTGTAGCCACCGGAAAATGGCACTACGGTTTGCTTGGTCCCACAGATTCACTGGTGTATGTTTTGAGAGGGTTTATTCCTGTGACACAGAGAACTGTTTCACCAGACATAGCTCCAGTTGCTTAATGTCCCCAAACAACAGTTCTGGGATCGGCTTACCCAAAACTTAATATGAACTCCAAGCAGCGTGTACAAAGTCAAAAACTGATCCAGGAACAGTGTTTAGGAATGGAATGCATCACTAGCGTTGCTATGCCTGGGTGCGTTTATGCTACAACAACCACGACAACTGACCACGATTCGATAGGGAATGTCACATGTCAACAGCAGCACTGGTCCAATAAAGCAGAAAAGGCACAAAGGTTTAAATAGGATTGCTGCACAACTTTCTGACCAGATAACACAAGCGTGTGACCATAAGATGTGACCATTTTGTGGGGCAGAGTTCTCGAACTCCAGTCCCACAAAGAGCCAGTCTCCGTGTCAGTTTTTTGGTGTTTCTGTACCAGGTTGTTGGTTGTGGCAGACACACTGCATTCCCAAGGCCTAAACTGGCTGTGGGCTTGAAGGGAAACCGCAAAAACCAGCAGGGACCGTAGCCCTCGAGAGCTGGAGTTTGGGACCTCACTTAAAGAGCTCTGGGCAGGTTTTTCCGGCCTTCTGATTGGAGCCTGACTTGGCTCTTGATTGGACATCACCATGCGTGGTCCCATTTGACATCATGCAAAAGCACAACCAAATGTGTGTGCAGCATGAATTGGGCCGCTGGACCCTTCACGCATCATCAGGATCGGCGAGAAAGTTTCACGGGATCAGTCCGACAGCTAACTGGCGCAATAATAAAGACAGCTCCACTTCCCCCCTCAGTCCAGCGGTCGCTAACCTACCCTCCAATGCCCTTTCCGTTTCATCATTCACCATTTCGTACTCATCCACTCAAAACACACACCCTCCCCCCCATTACCAGCCCACCACTGGCCCCCATCCCCCACCTTCCACCAGGCGAATAGTATGATTAAGACCACCCCCCTACACGTCGTAGACGTCGATGTGGGTGCCGGACGTGAAGTCGTCCTCCAGCAGCAGCTTGAGCAGTTTGGCCCCGGACTCCTGGCAGGTGAGCACCCGTCCCTCAGCGTGCATGGCGGTTAAGGAGCTCTGCAGCGCCCCGTCGCCCGACTTCGTACGGGCCTCCGCGTGCATGTCGGTGTCCAACGGACCTGAAGCGCCAAAACAACAAAGCCAAGTGCAAAAACTTTGACATTATTTATTTTAATTTAATTTTATTTATTTTGTTGTTAAACACAGCATTCCAAGTCTGTACATTGTTGTCAGATTCTCTGTAAGACTATGTTATGCTGTAAATAGTTGTTGATTTTTTAAAATGTGTTTTGAATAAATGACTTATTCATAACATTCACATTACCTAGTTATATTTTCAAATCTCAAGTCAGCTTTTAGCACTGACTTAATGTAGGGCCCTATGGAATCTGTGTTATAGCTTTTTTAAATTCTCAATTCCGCAACTCCGTCCATGATTCTGCTATCACAGAAACTATAGGGCCCTAGCTTAATGCTGCCATCAGTCTGTCGCACGCCCGTGCCGGGCCCCCATCGAAAAAGACACTTGGCCGCCGGCCCGCGCCGGGCTGCCGGCCCCCGTCAAAAGATACTTGCCACCGGGCCTAACAACTTTTCTGGGGGAAACCCTGCAATAATAGCATCTGTTCACACGTGATTCTTAACGTGCCGCGTAACGGATTCTCTGCCCTTATACGCAGATCAGGTTTCCCCAAGGTGATCCGCTCCGTGTTCCATCCGACCCGACCGTTCTACAAAAGGGTGTCTCGCGACTCCCAACCTTTATACGGGGTGTTACTTGTCGGTAGAAAAAATAAATTGGTGGTGGTGACCAAATAATACCGTTTACATTCATATCCTCTTTCACTTGCAATTCATATTGAATTTGCACGGGTCAAAAACGCGTACAGAGACAGGTTTAAAGCACGTATTAAGGTATAATACCGCGAACAGTTCGCGTCCGTTAAAGTAGCACTCTTACCCGGCGCGTAGTTGAGCACGCGCAGTTCGGGCTCCTCCTCGGCCAGCACTCTGAACATCATGTCCCGCGCGGCCTTTCCGGTGCAGTAGAGCACCCAGGACGGAAAGGGCTGCAGGGCGCACAGCGAGCTCACGTTAACCACGCAGCGCTGCAGCCCCGACCGCTTGGGGAAAGCGTCCAACAGCGCCGCTGTGAGACTGAGAGCGGAGCTGACGTTGAAGGCCAGGTAGGAGTTAATCTCCTCTGGGTCTGTGAAACTGACGGCAAAGCGAGACACGTCCCCGAGGGAGGCTGTAAGTGGGAGAGACAGGCTGAGCGTTACCTCCACCACATTGCATTAGTTAGGATGAACGAAATGCTGTACATTCAAAAAGTTTCATACGAATCCAGACTGCATTAACACCGTTATGATTCTATCTAGGTTCGTCTTGGTCTTTATGCAAATTGACCTGTTGCTATCAAATGATAATTGTAAAAAGAACATAATAATTATAAAATAAAAAAACAACGATAATTATTATTATTATTGTGATGGTGATAATATTCCTAATAATAATAATAATAGTAATAATAATAATAATAATAATAATAATAATAATGAGTGCGTATAGCCTACTACGGTGGCTGTCTAATAATATTTAGCCTACATTAGAACCAATAGCTCTCACCTGCATTGTTTATTAGAAGCAGGCGATCTATGTCCAAGTGACTTGTCTGTTTCGCCGCCTTCACGGTCTCTTCCACAGCTCCTTTCTGCGCGAGGTCCGCGGTCACGCAGCGTATCACCAACCCTTTCTTACCAGCGTCCGAAGCGGCCAGCTCTGCTTGCAGTTCCTTCAATTTATCCCCCGATCTGGCCACCAGCAGTAGCACTGACCCAGGTTTGACCAATCCGGCTATTTGCTTCGCCAGGCATCGGCCGAAGCCTTTCGAGGCTCCGGTGATAACGCAGAGCGCTCGCCCGAGACCCTTCGAGGATGGATCAATCGGGTGCGAAATTCCGTGCGATTCCATAGCCACTTACTGAATAAAAACAGCGGCGCTATCTTTCCTGTTAATTAAAAACACTGCGCTATTTAACGTCTTCCCCGCCTATCCGTGCAGGGGAAACGCGTCCAGTCACACCAAAACCCCGAAATTAAGCCGTCCTGTGACTCCTCCTCCTGAACAGGCCTACAGTTCTATAACCTGATTAACTTGTTGCAGATGTTGCAAGGGGCAGTCAGGTCTGTGGATTTCCTTTTTCGCTAGCTGCTCATTTTAAGATTAAATATGAATTATAGAGTGGAAAAAATCGCAGTGAGTTGAGGTTCGTTAGTTTTAAAATGCACCGCGGGCGCAATCAGACACTGTACGGACTGTACGAAACTACGAAATGACACAGTAACGAAATGATGGATCTACATTTCTGCCGCCCTAGACAGCCCTGGGCTCTGGGATTGTCGGGTTTCGGGTTCCCCCTTCTTGCAGTGCCGCCATAGTGGCGCGGTTGTATGCACAAACGCTGGTTCACTGTTCAAGGTGGACATAAGAGCAGACATCTGCTCTCAGTCACGAGTTTGAATGTGGCTAAAAATGTGAGATCGTATAAAAAAGCAGAAGAAATCGAGAAACACACGCGTGCCTCCAGGAACGATATTCATCCTCTGAACAGCCGTGGGGATAGGCTACTGCTACCAGATTAGTACTGCTACTACAGGGTCATTCAATTACTTATTCAGGGGGCGCAGATTCATTGTACATACAGACCAGAGATTATCCAAGTACTTCTTATTTTAAAAATGTATGAATTTTAACATATGCATGTGCAAACATTATTCGCGTTGTAGCGCATAGCTGTTACTTCAAATTCTGTCGCAGGTGGGAGGTTTGCGGATTCAGACCTTAATAACCAGATTAAGGTCAGAGAACATCATTTCATTGGCTGTCCCGTGATTCCAAGTGAATATTAAATCCACATATTATACAAGTACAGCTTCCAGCCAATTACAAACTTGACCAAAAAGACCAAAAACTACACAAAAAGATATCTTGAATGGGTAATTTAAGCAAACTCACCTAACAATATTTTTTAGTTGTAACCCTGGGGGTCCTTGAAGGTACTGTTGGGGGTCCTTGGCCATACTTGATATGCAATGACTATATAAAGATTTAGGAAAAACCCTTAAAAAAATACAACACTTTTTAACTAATGATTGGGGTCCCCTGGATACATTTGAGAATCCCCCCCCCCCCCCCCCCCCCCCCATGCGTGATGTAAGGACACCAGCTCCCTTAAATAAGTCACATTATTTTTTGAATGTACATTTCTATTTCCCACAATAAAGTTTGAGAAAGGGTATTTAAAGCCATTCAGTTCTCACATAGTGATTCATATTAACTCCAGAGTGTGTTTCTGTATTTCTGACAACTTCTGTTCCTCTAAATAAATGTGCGTTATTCTGCTAAGTTCAGTGCTATGTCTTTTTTTATTACAGTTGTGTTATGTCTTTTTTCTTGTTACTTTCACTATTTTGTTTCTTAACTGGTTCTCCTTAGCATGTTTCTTTGCACTTTCTGACTTTTTATTTTTTCTCCATGCTGTAATATAAAAATAAAAAATATGGCCACAGTAAAGAAAGCACTTTCAAAGCAGTAATAAATCCATTCTAAGGCTGTTACATGTTTTTTCAATATCATAATGTTATCTCACGCCTAAAAAGGGATATTAAACCAATCTTGAAATGTTTAATGGTAGCTGACTATCAGATTATCCGTACTCCAGCTGCCAGGGTGACATCACTGCCCTTTGTCACCATGGAGTACACAACGTTTATCTCCTCTCTCTCTGCTGTCATGGAAACTACAACCAGCCAATGAGCCTCGGTCACGAATGTCCGAATCACGGCTGCTTTGTGGCCGGTTTACTCAGAGCAGGAGACCAGCAAACAGAACCTTTGGTCACCAAACACAAAACTCCCCCACACGAGGCTCAAGTACATTACATCATGAGACAAAGGTTCTGAAAACTGG